>NW_021940729.1:409131-439304 GCF_001715985.3 Manacus vitellinus
AGAACCTTTCCCTGAGATCCAACCTGAGCCTGCCCTGACACAGCTCCAGCCATTCCCTGGGTGCTGTCCCTGGTCCCCCCAGAGCAGAGCTCAGTCCCTGCCCCTCCTCTGCCCCTTCCCAGGAATTGGAACTGCACTGAGGTCTGCCCTCTGTCTCCTCTGCTCCAGCTGAACACACCATACAGCTCCTCATACTCCTCACACAGCTTCACTCACCACCTTCATTGCCCTCCTTTGGGCACTCTCTAATAGTTTGATAATATCTTTCTTACAGCCCAGCTGAGGGGCCCTTTCCCTGCTGCAGCCAGGGAAACAAGGGAGGAGCAGACAGGCAGCCACACACACACGTCATGCCTACCAGGAAGGTGCAGGTGGAGCAGGAGCACATCCACACAAAGGTCCAGCAAAGGTGGTGTGACTCAAGGAGACACGGTGCTGCTCCAGCTGCTCCAGTGCCAGAGGAGCTGGAAGGCCACTGGGAAGCATCACCCCTTCTTCTGTCAGCACATGGACCTGTGTGTGGGGAGATCCACAGCAAAAACTTGTGCTTTTGCCAGAGCTGTAGTTCGTAGATTTGCTCTGATTTACGGGATTTTAAGTACACCCCACAGGGATGCAAACCAAAGGAAGCTTTACACAAATCAGTTCCACCTCGAGTTCCAGCCACATCAAATCATAGCTCAGTTGGGGTATCTGGCAGGCACATTGCTTTGGTTTCCTACCTGCCTGAGGGAGTGACAGTGCCAAGAAAGCTCAAATGTTTGGTGTTAATGACACAATTTCATGTCACAGTGCCATAGGCTTCAACACATGGAGTCCCCTGATCTCAGAAGGGGCTGCTTGTGCTTCACAGCCTTCTCCTTCCAGAGGAAGCTGGACATCAGTGACATTCTATAATGATTTGATCTAGTTTATGTTCAAACTATAATGACTTTGAATGGTGGCTTTGGTGAAGGAATGAAGAGGAGATGAAGAGAAGTAAGGATTCTACAAAGGAGTCCTCCTTGGCAGCCTTCAGGTGAAATAATTGCTGTTGAAGTGCAACAAAGTGCCCTGGTGTCTTATTTTCTGACTGCAAAGAGAACAGCAGCAGTGTGTGAGTTGTCACTGGGTCATTGTCATACCTGCTGAATTCATGGTGCCTTTTGTGATTAAATGGTGAAACCACCAAGTTCGTGACTAAGTAGGCCAAGAGTCATGTAGCCTATAAAGATATAATCCAGCATTAAAAAAGCCACGATTTTTCATCAGCTTAACTGACCCAGAAATCTGGGGAACACAAGTTTGCCCTTCTAGTCTTTGTGGAGGAATGAAAGGAATGTCCCTGACTGCCCTTGTCCCTGAATGCAAAGAAGAGTTAATCTTAGAATCAGGGAGCAGTTTCTTCTCCAGATCTGGCAATTTTTTTCCAACAGTAGGTCCAGAGGACAAACTAAAGCCCTTGGAAGAGACATTTTCATCACTGTTTTCTTTTAAGTTGTGTCTGTTTTAAAAATCTAAACCAAATGATTAAAACACAATTATGTAACATGCAAAGGAACCTGAGTTGAGTCTTTGATCCACAAGTGTTACAGAATCACTATTGAGAGAGGCTTTTTTTAGTAGGAACTGGTATCTGAATTTGTCATCACAAGCCTCAAATACATTCATTTGTTTATTCAACAAAGCAGAGATGTGCAGGTTACATTCTCTCTGGAAGTTTTCCAAAAGCTTTGCTTTAAAAACTAAAAAAAAAGCATAAAAATGAGAGAAATTGGTACTTCCAATTAATTCTAATGCTGACTACCAGGATCATAGCCACAGCTGAATGAGCAACCTCTCTGCACCTCTCCACAGCCCAGCTGGCTTCCATCAGAACTAGCATGGAAAACAAAACTTCTCTTAGGAACCTCTTGCAGGATCAGAGCCTCATTTTCCAGGATTAATTTGCACATTATGCTGGGTAAGTGAAATATCACCCCACTACAGTACCTTGCTGTGAGAAATATTTAGTTAAGCTAAGTTTTCACAACAGCACAAAACTCCACAGGATTCAAATTAATCCTGGCGCCAGATGGAGTCACATCAGTCAGAATAATTTGCTAACAGCCAGAGGAATCCAGTGGCATCAGAAAAAGACTCACGTCTTCTGCTCAGATCTGATCCTGAGTGGCACAGTAAAGGCTGAGGTGAGCAGTGAGAGCACCTCCAGAAGTTGTGCTCAGCCAGGCTGCCAAGCTCCAAGGCAGCTCTGCAAGAAACCTGGTCCTCCACGTGTTGTTGGAGACCCTGGTGCTCACACTCTCAGGCTGCCAAAGCAATAGGAGACTGGTAAAATCAGTTTTCAGCAAATATTTCCTGGTGCCTGATAAGCTGAACTGGCACATTTTTCAGATGTCTCAGCTGTGGCAGCAGAAAGAATACGTAGGGCTTTGGGAAAGGTAGGGTGATAGATATGAGTGCTTTTTTGTGTGTCCTCAGCAGTTCACAGCTACCAAATCAAGGCAAACCTCCGGCCTCCTGAAGTAAAAGCTGCACGACAAAGTTGTGGATGGAAGGAAATTCGCCCCAGAACAAGCAGAGGAAACCACAGAGCGGCAGAAAGGATGAGTTCATGGGAAAAGGTTGATGTCCTGATAGCGGGTAAAGGCTGTGGAAAACTCCCAGCACTCCCTGCCAGTGTCCTCTGTGAGCCACAGCATGGCCACTCCAGGCAGCCTCATTCCACAGACATTACTGCAGGCACACATGTCCCTCCATCTGCAAGAACAGGAACTCACAACCAGTCCTTTTTCTAAACAATGAAGGGACAAGAGCAGAGACAGCTCAGTTTTCACCAGCTGGTTAAAATTAACAGGAGGCTGGATTTACTTTGCTGGGCTTGTGTGCACACTTGTTTTACACATCCCTGCTGCTCCATGTCCCCAGGTGGCACCAGGGGCTCTTGGCAGAGGAGCTGAGGATGGGAAGCTCAGGGGAAGTGAAGAGGAACCACAATCACACCATTTTAAAGAGGGTTTGTGCTGCAAAGGCACAGTTGCAGACAGTGGAAAAGGAAACCCACCTGGGAAGCCAAGTGATTAAATAACTTCCTCAACTGTAGCACAGCTGAGATAAAGACCTCTAACTTCTGGTTCTTAGTGGAGCTGTAGGTCTTTGGCTTCCTTCATAACCTGAGTGGCTTACAAGTGGGATGCTCGTCTCAGGCTTCTTCCCTCCTCTATCCACAAAGTAATTAGCTCCTATTTAACTTATCATGGGAAGCCTTTTCTTTATTGTTTCTTGGCTGGTGAAATTGTTCACTGTAGATGTCTTTTCATCTGAAAAGGAAAGATCTTCTCTAATTAAAGATGCCCTCAGGCAACTGTATCTTACTACTTCTTTTTTTTATGAGCTGTTGGTTTTAGCTATCAGCCTTAGATAATACAAGTGTTTAGGAACAGAGTGGAAATCTTGATTTGCAACAGAAGGGGTAATAATTTGTTTTTCCGTAATGTCTTTTATCCAAGAATACCAAATGCTTCACTAATGTTAATTAATTGGCTCTCTCAAAGCATCCAGTTGAGATGCTGATAACTGCTTGGCAAAATGGGTAAAACACCAAAATACACCTAAGGGCACTTACAACAGGAGAGATGTAAAAGCAGGTATGAGCTGATGAAGGGCACGTAGCAAATCAGGGAAGTACCATCTCATGTTGCTTCTCAGAGGTCCCAGAACTTTCCAGCCTCAGGATATCTCCAAGTGTTCTGATGAGTTACATGGAAGTACAGCAGGAGATGATCCTTCCTCCTGTGCTCATCTTCTCTTGTGAACTAACCAGGGCTGGGTAATTTTCAAATATCAGAAACCCAGGCTGAGACTTTTCACGCAGATCAGGGAATTGGGTTATAGGACTTCTCTGGCCATCCTTTCCTAGATTTTGGGTGATGAATAAGTTGGGACTGCTGTTTGCCTTGCTACTTAGTGGTTGCCACACTCCATGCCAGGGCTGGCTGCATTTCCCCAATTGCAAAAGGGATCCTTGCACCTCATATGATTAAAAGTTGAAGTGCTAATGGTCTTTGTCAAGATGAGATGTCTCTGGCTAAAGAGCCCACACATATAATTTGCAGGGATTTCAGCTTTTTACAAAAATATTTTCATTTTGATATTTTTCAGTTTATATTTTCTGATTTGTTTCTATAAACAGTTTGTTTATTACACTGCTGAGTTTATTACACACTCTCTTCCTTAAGAGAGTCTCTTTCTTTTTAAAGTACAGTTTTTAATACCCTGAAGATCAAACTCACAGCAGCCCTATATAATAGATTTTAAGTGTTAATAGCAGCACCTTAGTAATGCTGTAGGGAATAATATCTTCCTCAATATCCATACATGGAAATGACTTTAATAAATAACATTATGACTCTGATGCTGGACTAAAAGTAATAAAGTTATAAATTCACATATTTGCTCCCTTATACCCACTGTTGCAACAGCTCTTCAAAAAAAACTACCATAAAGAGATTTGAATTTTCTGTAAGATTCCAACAGTGTATCCTATTTGTCTTTGCACAGCCACTGCTGTTTCCCAATAAAAAAATAAAAGTGTTTGATCTCTCTTCATGTATCCAGATACTTTACTTGCCTGATGACTGGCTGCCCAGGACTGTTTAGACCACTCCACTTCACTTATTCTTTGGCTAACACTTGTTTGCAGCAGCACCTGCAGCTCACCTTTCTCCAACAGCAGATACAGATCAACTCACATCTTATATATTTGAGGGTTAGAAGCTCTCTGAGTTTAAGCTGCTGGCCCTCTACTGCCCACAAA
The DNA here is from genome assembly GCF_001715985.3 of Manacus vitellinus. Taxonomy (NCBI): domain Eukaryota; kingdom Metazoa; phylum Chordata; class Aves; order Passeriformes; family Pipridae; genus Manacus; species Manacus vitellinus. The sequence goes on from NW_021940729.1 coordinate 413,927, forward strand.
AAGCAGTGAGGCATCAGTACAGACACCTTTGAACAGTTCACTGTGAGGGAGAGGAGCAGTAAAGGCAGACTGAGAAAATTCCAGCTGCTCCCGAGCATCACCTCTCTCAGGGAATGGCTGAAGAGTCTGGGATTTGTACAAAGCAATGTCAGCAGGTAGCTCAACATTCAGGCAGCATCCAAAGTCTGCAAGTTTTCTACTTTCAAGAGGTTTAGTGGTGCATCCATGTGGATAAGTACATATATAGATAGTTACGTGGCATTCCTGCCTAAAGGACAGTTTTGCTGCCATGAGCAAAACATGCTGCCTGATCAAACACCAGGACACTGGCAAAGAACAGCTCTGTGTGAGACAAATAACCTCAGTCAGGGAGCAGTGTACAGTTGTTAAGGACTTTTTCTTGCTTATACCTTGAAGAGAGTCAGTTCAAGGACGTTTAAAAGAGAAAAACATTTATGAGCACAGAAAAATGCCCGAGCTCTGCAAACAGCTGGAGGAAAGGCCCGTGTGCCTCAGGAACACTGCCTGTGCCACTCAGTTCCTTTGGAAAAGTCCTGTGCTCCAGGCTGTCCATCATCAGGCACCCAAAGCACACAAGCCTGCAGGTGTAATAACCCTTCCTGCTTTCATCCAAACCAAGTTTTTCAACCTCCTTTTGCTGCTGAACAAAACCCCAAACTGGAACACGCCGAAAAATGAGGTGGAAAAGCACACTGAGAGCAACAGCCAAGGATGGGTGGGGTGGGTGGAAGCAGTTTTAGGGCATTTGCTGGCTCCCAACTCCTCCAGCAGTGGAAAATCTGCGTGTTCTCCTCAGGAATACGTTGTCCCTGCCACTGAAGGAGCACAACCTGCCCTTCACACCAAATCAAGGTGTGCTCCAAGGAATATTTAGAGCTCCCCCACCCCCCATGCTAGAGATGTTATCTGTGCCATGTGCTGCTCTAATAAATACCTTTGTTTAATGAATAATATGTAGGGGAAGATTCCATGATGTAGAAGACTGGTTAGACCAGCTGCAAACCCACTGAAGGGTTTCAAAGTGATATTGTATAACATTTTTTCAAGCTCAGCTGTGTACCCTTAATGCCTTTTTTTTTTTGCTTGTGGGAAGTACCTACTTCCCTTTTACTGTGCTTCTTTCTCACGTGGACAGGGGGGATTTAATGGACACCAGCACGTTTGTGAACACTGGGTAGAAAACACTCCCCCTCCTTCTCCCCAAGCAATAGGGATGGAAAAGCACCTTATATTCGTGGGGATCTAATGATTCAGTCCCAGGATTTTCTGTGGAGTCTGGTAACGTGAGAACAAGGTGTCATTTACTACTACAACTGATTCAGTGGGCTCAGATTGCTAATTCATTTTATGAAAACCACAGGACCGTGTGATGGGATCCCAGACTAGCCCAGACCTTGATACAGATCTATTGACTTTTTCTTTCACAGGGAGCTCCTCAAAGACAACCTAAAAGGCATTCAAATTTGGGAAAAGCCAGTCTTTATTACACCAAAAACCTGATTTGTTGCCTTTTTAGCTCAGAAGACGCCAAAGTGACCAGGAGTCACTTGGACAGAGGACTTATTTCAAAGGTTTATGAACAAATCTCCCCCTGCACATTGTATCCAAGGAAGGCAGACTCTCAAGCTTTATTTGGGAGTTTTTTTTGGTGGGTTGCAACAATGCACACTCAGCTCTAAGACATTTTCTCTCCCATCAGCAGAGCCCTTTGGTGTCCTCCCTGTGCTCAAGCTGCTGCCTCGCTGCTGCTTCCTCTGATCCGCCCCAGAAGCCAAATCTCTCTTTCCCTTGGGCACATTCAGTTGCTCCCTAAGGGAAGGAGCATCCCCTCTCCTTCCAGAGAGCTCTTCACCCAGCTACTCTCTCCTCACAGGGGGAGAATCCACAGAGCCAAGCAGATGCCATGTCACAGAGAGCTGTCGCTGTTATCAGCAGAGGGCAATTAATATCTGTCACTCTGATCACCAGGTGACACAACTTCACTTCCCAGTCTTTGCAGGTGCCCCAGCACAAGGTCCTGCTCCCAGGACCAGCCCCAAGAAACTGCCTTTCCAGTCCCATTAACACACACAGGCAGGCAGGAGGGGTGCAGGGCAGGAACAACTGCTATGCTGCAGATGGAGATAAGAAGAGAGGACATCACCAGATCCTCCCACAAGCTAGACTTTGTCAATCTGAAGGGGAAACTTTCAGCATCCCAAACTTGGAAAGAGGACATTTCTAAAGAAAGCCACTTGCTCTGACAGTATTTTGGGGGTGGTGGGTGTGAGATTCACAGTGTTGAGACATTGAATTTGTCAAAAGATTGGGAAGATGCTCTAGCCAAGAAGCCCCAACAAATATCTGTAGGGAACAGACTCCTCGTCAGGTCTGATGGAAGCTTTCAGGGGAGTCAGCTTTAAGAGGGTATCACCATATCTGCTGCCAGCAAATGTTCTGGGAGAGTGATAGAAAACTAAAATACATGCATTTGGAAGTAAAGGAACACAAGAATTACTCTATTAGATCTTATTTTCTGTCACATTGGGCATCAGAGAAGGCTGCAGGATCACACAGGAGGCTGCATAAATGTATGGGCAGTCATTGTGTGTGTGCTGTGCATGCCAAAACCATTGTCAGCAACAGCCTGGTGACTGAAGGAGTAAAGAACAGGCTCTTCCTTGTTCTGCTAGCAATTCAAGATATTAGTACTTCAGAGCACATTTTTTTCCCCCAAAACTACTTTTATTTAACCTGTGCCTGAGGAAATAATTCCCACCCAGGCATCTACATCTCAGCTGCACTGTGGAGATTTCTGGAGCACCACCAGGACAACTGCAAAGTGGGTAGAAGCTGTTCCCCAGCCCCAAATGGCCACTGCAAGGTAAAGGCTGTAGATTCTTGCAGGCAAAACTCTTCACACCATGGGACCACCCCCACACAATTTATTCCTCCTGCACTAGCACGTTTTTAATGCAGGCAGTAAAACTCCTAATCCTGCCAAAGTGCTGTCACCTTCTGCCTCTGGGTCCATTTAATCCATTGTTCCTCCTGGGGCTGTGCAGCTTTCTCAGTGTGGTCATATTTTTAAGGATGCATTTAGCTGTGTGCAGCCCCAGAGCAAAAAAAAAACCCCTATGACTGAATGAAGACCACCCATGGCAGGAATTGGGCACACCCAGAACTCAGAGGGGGGCTGAAATGGGGGGCTCTTGTGAGTTCCACCCACCTTGCTCCTCCAGCATTTTCACCCAACAACACTAAATGAATTAAGAAAGCATCTGGGAAAAAACCCAACTCAGCAGTGCACAACCTCACTGCAGAAAATTATTCCTCACTCAGCAGAAAAGAAGAGGAAAGTGAGTAAAACAATGCGAATGATTTATATCATTCCACTTAAGCAGCTTCTCGAAGGGCGGTGTGTGGGCACGCCACAATTATTCATTTTTTAACTGTATCTCACTACTGGTATGAAGTGGATTCTGTGAACTGGCTGGCTCAGGCACTGCAGGGCTGAACCTGCTGGCCCTGACACCCTCCCCAGAGTTAAACTCAGAACATCTCCTCGTTAAACTGTGCGTTGTTTGCACTATAAAAGTTATCACTGCCTTGCCCACAACTGGAGCAATGAGCTGTGGGAATCCTGTGTGCAGAACCACTCACAACAGCCAAATTCAGCTTTTTATACCAGGTGGCCATAAGACAGGAAAAAGCAGGTGAAGTTTGTGCTTTCAGAACTCCCTCCACCTGCCACACACCTACAAAGGGGGCAACGCTGTGGAAGAACAAAAGACCACAGCCTTGAGAAGATCTTTTTCTGAAACTCGCCATATATTTGTTAAATCACACTGGTATGTCTAAGCACACACATGTGCAAGCATGTGGACCCAGAGGGCTCAGTTCTCAGTGCAACCAGCAGTGAAGAACATACACCACTTTTAGCCCATTTTCACTCTAAAACCATATAAAGCCACTTCGGACACAATGTTTTATGGCCCCAGTGTAGACAAAAGTTCTCTTTCTTTTCCTGAACTAAGGCAGTAGATCACAACACGTGTTATGTGAAGGGTGGTGGATATTTAATTGCCCTCCATCCAATCTTGCACATCACTCATGGGTGTCTCTGCTCCATCATCTGGACCATGTGCAAGCACCCTCTAACGAGCCCCTCTGCTAACACTGAGCAGTTTTCAAGCCTACATGAAAGAACTGATGAGAATCTTAGATTTTTTGCTTGAGCTTTAACTGATGTTTTGCTTAATTAGAGCATTCTTTCGGTTTTGAATTTATCTTTTTTCCAAACGTCAAAGCTGCGTTGCTTCAAAGGATCATTTCAGTCGCCCCTGCAGGAGGAGAGAAAATTGCTCAGAGAGATTAAAGAGAGTGTGAGAGAGGGAGGTGCAGACAGACAGACAGAGCACAGAGCAAAATATCTGACTGATCCTACTCCCACCACAGTGACTCTGCACAGAAAACAGAGATCAAATACAATTTCTGCATCTAGGACACACTCATGACAACACACCAGAATAGGAAATGCGACTTCTGTGACATTTTCAAGAGGTTTTGGGTGAAGCTCCTCTACTTCAATAAGATCATGGCAATTCTGTACTCCAGGTATCATACTGCTGATACTCATTCCAGCTCAGGAGAGCTCCAAAAACAGCCAATTTTAATTCTTCATTCTCTGCTCCTTTCTTCTTTCTCCCAGCAGTTTAACTTAAACAAGCCTTAAAACCCCAACACCTCATTTTTCAAATACACACCACGTGATGTGTCAAAGCTTTAGGATAGAAATGTATTATTTGACATATTTCCAATGTTCTCGTGCTCTGCAGTTGCTTCAGTGGGTTTCTGTTGTAGGTCACACTGACAGACAGAAAAACATGCCCGTGTAGAAGAATCCAGAAGGATGAAGCCCAGCTGCATTGTTGTGAACATGTCTAAAAATCAGTCTTGCTTCAGCCTAGGCTGCAGTGAGGTCTCTCTATATTTTAACAGCCAAGGAGGTGGACTTGATGCCTCAAAGAGTTTATAAACACAGAATCACTGACTGCAGTGGGCCCCTGCATGGAAATAGGAATGCCTTGGCTCAGCACTGCCCCATGCCATGCACAGGTATCCAGAGGGGAAAACTCACACCAGCTTCTCCAGGCTTTCCTATTTGGAGTAATGCTTGTGCTGCCTGTGCAGCTACTGAATAACAGAGGCTGCATTTCCTGCTGGGGGAAGGGATGGATTCAAAGCACTGAGGTTTAGTGCCAAAAGCAGCTGATTTGATTAGCCTTTCCCAAAAATATTCCGCTCAAGTGCTGCGAAGGACCATTTTAAGGCACTAAATAGACACAGACAGCTCCAAGTTCTTGGAGGAAAAGCCTACCCACTTCTAAAAATGTCTTTAGAAAAACATACCTGCGTTGTAGGATGCAAGTAAGTCTAAGAACCATGGATATTTCTAACCTGAGTCTGGTGTTTTCCAAATACTCAGCCCCCAGGAAAAGACAAATTCAAAGGCAAAAATGAAAAGGTTCAAAGATCATTGTCTCTCAACTTCCCTTCTTCCCAATGACAAGGCAGCAGTTCATCCCAGACCACGTTTCAAAGAAGCCAAAAATAAATGGATAAAATGGGTGACTTGAGGACTGGGAAGCCTGCCCTCATTCCATCACACTGGAGGAGACCTGATGACCAGCTCTTACCAAGCTCCACACAGAACTGACTTGGGAGACCAGATGGATAATTAAACTAATCCCAGAATATTCCGAGCTGGAAGAGACCAACAAGGATCCAGTCCTAGTAGCAAATAGTTCTACAGGATGCAGTGACTGGAAGTAGAGAAAGCTCAGAGCTGGACAACAGACTTCTCTTTCTGAGGTATCACACCACTGAAATGGTGATCTGCTGCACTGGCATCACCTGCCAGCTCCCAGCTCTGCAGTGATCTGAACACACTCCAACCTCAGGCACATGAGTGAGCTGGGTGGTGTTTGGCTTTTGTTTGGCTTACAGTTACTTTTGGGATGGATTATAGGTGCAAACCCGTGGGTGCAGTCACACGGGCACATACCCAGAAATGCCACATGAATCTTGCAGGACTCCTGCTTTTCCTGGCCCTAGCCAAGAAATACATGGTCTAGACAAAGTAATAATCCCCATAACCACCCTTGCCTCACTTCCTTGCTCTCCTGTATTCTTTAGTTTGGACCCAAGGCTCTTACTGAAAGCTTTTCTTTCGACCTTTCATTCTTCCATGTCACCTGAGTATTCCTGGTCCTGCAGCAAGATCACAGGCAAAAGCCTTGACCCAGGGAATTTTTATTTCGTTCAATTTATTGCCTATTAACACACACTTCTGATCATTAATTGAGGTCATTCATTTAAAGGGAAAAAGGAGTGCAAACACTTGAGACGTTGTCTTCTTTCTAAGGGTATTTTAACAGCTGAATGTGCAAGGCCCTCCCTATGGTGTGTCCAATTTGGTATTTTATCAGGGAAACCTGTGCACATCTAGTGAACATTTGAGTTAAACCAAACAGGTTGTTGCAGACAAAGCTCTACGAGGCTACCCAGGCAGTGCAATTAGGTTTAATTAGGCTCAGAACAGAAAAAAGCTACGTGGGCACCTCACACACAATGCAGAAATAGAACAATAACTGGGAGGGGGAGGGAGGAAAAAAAGAAAGGAAAAAAAAAGAAAGAGAAAACACAGCATGGGAAGGAAGGCTGGGCAGGCAGCCTTGCCCAGTTGAACAGAACAGGGAGGCACAGCCCCATTCAGAAATATTCTTAGGGCAAACAAGAGCCCAACCTTCCAAGAAGCAACACCTTCAGCTCTTCAGGCAATTCTGGGCACAAGATGAAGACAGGTTCCTGGCTGGGATCCCTAACACTAATCTTTACATCTTTTTGGCCTCAGAAAGAATTGGGTTGGATGTGCAGGATAGGTTTGTTAGTTTTTTTACCCTCTGCCAGTCTGAGGATGTTGTGCTTGTCACAGACTGAAAAAAATTACATGGGAGAAGCTGCTTAGATTATCTAATAGCTGTGAGCTTGAAAAGAGAGGCCTTTTGATCCATTTTGTTGCTGCAAAAACTTAGGCTATTTTGCTTGGCCACGAGACCTGAAGGCATCTGCAGCCAGGGTGGAAATTCTGATGATATTCCAGTGAAATGACCATTGTTTGCTCCATAGTTACCTGCATTTGTGTCTGCTAAGGAAGGAGACAAGTAAACAGTGAGGGCAATGGGCTTCATAACTGATTTTCTAAAACAAGAATAATAAAAACTCCACGTGGCTGAAAACACAAAAGCACCAGAAGAAAGACAATGAAGATACTTGTCCTAAAAAAACCCCATGGCTAACAAGGCAGAAAGACTTTGCTGCATTTCTTTACTTGGCAGGCACATATGGCAAGTGACATTCCCAAATCTTTGCCACACTTCCTAGTTCTTTCCATGTGCCAGGTTTTGCTTTTCCCTCCACTCCCAGGCATTCTGAGGCAGCCCCCTTCCTACCCTGCCTCTTTTTGCAGATTTTGCAGATTTTTGAAGATTTGCAGATGAAAGAAACAGGATGTATTTTTAGGAGACCTACATCACTTCATGCAGGGCTCCTCCAAACCCTCCTCAGTCAATGCTTTCTTCATCTGAGCTGTTTGTCATTAGATTAGGCAAAAAAAAAAACCACCAAAAAACCAAAGAACTGTGATCATGAATGGGAACACTGCCATTGACCTGCTTGCAGAGCTGCACTGGTCATCCCTTGGGATACAGAGCTGACCTGAGGGAATGGTGACTTGTCTGCAGAGAGGCAAGTTTGAGATAAATGAAATCCAGATTGCAACAGAAATACTTGCTGAGACAAAACTCTCAAGAGTTCCAAAAGAAAAGACTGCTTTTTACAACGTGGAGAAAGTTCTGTTCCCTCTTTGGAATGAAATCCCAAACAAAATACATATTTCATACAATGAGCTCTCCAAAAAGAAGTGACATACACTTTACACCACCTTTCCTTTTTTTGTCTACTTGTAGCTTGGACCTAAGATAGTGGTTTTCAGAACACAATTACGAGGAATTAAATAGTTAATTACATTAGCCTCTTGTTAGTTTTTTTTTCCAATTCCTAGTTTCCTATTCAAGGATTTAGGAGCAACTCATCAGAACAACTGCTTTTAAACCTGCCAATAATGTTAATTTTATTAGTGGCACTTAGTGGTGTAGTTTAATTTGATTCCTCACCTTGTCTCTCCTCTCTTGGCTGTGTCCTCCCACTATTTTCATTGCATCCAGTACAGATTTTTGCAGCCATGGGCTGAATCAAATCAGTTTGCAGAAACAAGAAAAGAAACTTGTTGGCTTTGAGATGAGGGAGGTGATCTCCTGGCAGTGAGGCTGCTGATGAGGACAAGGCTGCCCTTCTCATAAATCAGAGAGGGTCCCTTGTGAAGTCACACCCTTGGATAACCAAGGAGGGAATGGAAATTCTGTGGCCTGGGCTCCACATCTCTTTCATCCCTGTGAAAGCAGGAATGCAAATCCCGGGTACAAACCTTGACATCAGCACCCAGTGAACAGAGGGCTGGCAATGTGAACTGCAGAAATGACCTGGGGAGTCCTTCTGAACCACAGAGCCAGTGCTCCACCCTGAAATCAGCTGGTGAAACATTTGGAAGCCATCAGAAAGAAACCCAACAAAGCCAGGAAGGATTACTTGGGAATGCAATGCTTTGGCTGTGGCTGTCAATCTATTTTCAATTATAAACTCCTAAAGACATCTCATATGTCTTGTCCTATTTACAACAGAGCAGTGATGGTGCTATTAGCTTTCAACAGCACCTAAATTATGAGCATGAAATTAAAGCAATGAGCACACTAGGCTGGAATAACAACTGCAATCACCAAGAGGTAAAAGATGAAATAATTGCAGGTGAATTGTCAGGGACAACTCAGAGGGGCAGGCATGTCCCCCATGTGAAATGCCAACTTGTTTCAAAAGGGAGGAGCCGTAACACACTGCTGAAGTTGAAAAGGTGAAAAAATATTAAATAAATTGCCCATTTTATTCACAGTAATATTTAACTGCTGAGGAATAGCAGCCCTGATAGGCCTTGCTTTGGCAGGGTGAGAGGGATACCTTTATGCATATACTGACCAATACACCAATATTCTGAAGGTTTTTGAACTGCAATCTGTGATCAAAACCTGTATTCAGCAGACTGCCACTCTGAGCTACAACACACCCAGAAAACACACTAATAAAGACCATGACTTGTAATAAAATATATTAAATACCCTGTTTTGGGTCACAGAAATAATGGTTATAACAAATCCATGTTATTGATGATATAGTTCTGTATCATTCTTCTATAAATTGAAATACAGAATTATAGGCCCAGTGCATTTCAGAAGAGTTGCATTAAAAGTGAATTGCTACACCTGCTTTATGAGTGAGCTGCATGCAACATGTGCAGTGAAATATTTTTTCTTTTATTAAAATTCCCTCAACTTTCTAGAAATGCCTTTTTCTCGTCAGACTGATTTTTCTGTCCATTATTGCTGCATCAGGACAGTCTGGAAACTCAGTGAAAATCACAAAGGCACCTTAACAATAGGCACCCGTATATACCTGATAAATTCCACATGATTGTCTAGTCTGGGACTTGTATTAATTCACTTTGCATTGATTATTGTTGATTTGCTCTGGAAGATTCCCAGCAGCCCAAAGCTAGAGTGCTGAAGAAAGAAAAGAGACTTTATCCACTTTTCTTCCAAGAAAAGGGAAAAAAAAAAAAAAAAGAAAGTGAGCAAAAAGCAAAGCTGGTGACAAGCAGTCATGAATAATTCAATTTTACTGCCTTGGCTGAAACTCAGATGATTTTTGAATGGGTGGTCTGCCTGCATCCCACAGAATGAGTATTCCCAAGACATAGCAAGGTATGAATAGCAAAGCCAGTATGGCTGTGATTGCATCAACTGCTCCAGATTATCACTGACATCCCTCCTGTATCTGCACCCACAAAAGGAGTGAATACCAGCACTGCTCACCATGAAAACCCTGTGCACCACCTCCAAAACACACACTCTGAGGGCAGACCTGCTGCATTGCATTTGGACTGGTGACAGGTGCCTGTGAGACCTCACATTCTCAGTTTTCCCCTCAAACACTGTGCAGTTTCTGGGTGCTCTCTGAAGGTGGCCAGGCTGTGGATGAAGGTTTTGGAGCTCTCTGTTGAGGCTGTGAGTGTTACACTGTACTGTGTGACTGGAAAATCATTTAGCCCACCTCTTCCAAGGCAGAGAGCAACGTTGTTGGAGGGGAAAGTTTGGCCACGGGGGCAGTAAAACAAAAAGCCAAAACGTTTGGCTCCCTAAACCAAAAGCCAAGTGAGATGCAACACGTGGCTCATGGATGGGCTGTAAGGGATGGGCAGCCTGCTTGGCTCCACTCAGGGGGGAAAGGGAGGAACAGAGAGGCTCAGGAGGTAAAAGTGTTGGCAGTAGGAGCCCTCCTGAGTGAAAGCAGGACTCAGACGAGGGGAGAAGAAAACCTGGCACCAGATTTAGAGTCCTGCAGCCCAGAACAGGTGTGGTTCTGCCTCACCCCTTTGCTCATTTCAGCACAGCTTTACACTTCTCTCCTCCAGCAGTCCCTTTGCTCAGACGTTTACAGCGAGCGGTGCCGCGCTCCCGGCATTCCCAGTCGGATGGAGCATCCTGCCTTTCTGACAGTGCCTCCAACAGTCGTTGGCACTTCCTCCCAGGAAAAAATGTCTGGAACAAGCATTTGGCTAGACATCAAATGTGATGTCTGCCATCAGTGGGACAGCACAGAGGCTGCTGTTTTCACTGCTCCCCTTCACTGCCACACAGCGTGCCTGCAGCTGACCTCCACCACACACGTGGTCCCGTGCCTTGCAAAACACAGATGGGTTCCCTTCATCTTCTGCAGTGTCAACAGCTATTTGGAAGGTAAAAGCGAACAGCAGTGGCACGAGAAAGCAGCCAGGTTTGTAGGGCTTGGTACCCAAGTGTCATTTGTAGCAATAACATTTGTTCTGGCAGAACAGATGGAGAATGGGGGGAATGTTTCTGCGTTGCACCAACATTATTAACAACGTTGGTACCTCATAATTACACAGGGAAATACTGAACCAGAGTGAGCTCTTCTGAGTCATCCGTGCAAGAGTTAGTCAGCAATACTCAGCAGAGCTGGCTGGAGTAGAAGTAGGTGTGGGAAGGGAGCTATCACAGCGAAAACACCTGACAAATTCATCACTCAGGCATTCAGCCCATTTTTTTTTTTCCTAAGATGAGACTTGAGAGCATCCTACATTTCCTATCATCTGGCCATGAGTTAACATTTACAGGAGCTGTTGGATCTCACAGTCAAGCCTCACCATGACATAACAACTGCACATAAAGACCAGGAGTATCACATGGACTGGCTCTCCAGAGTCTTTCTCTGTAAAAGCAGGAATTGGTTGCAGAAAGGAATGCAGGCTGGTTAGACCACAGGATTATCAGCTGGAGGGTTTATAGGGGAAAATTAGGAGCTGCATACCCAGTTTGCATTTGCTTCATTGTCCATAAGGTGCCTGGCACTTAACCACCCTTAACACCTTCGACCATTCTTTTCTAGGTAAATGGCTCAAAAACTTGCCACAGTTGCTGTTGAAAGGCTTCCCCTGAAGGAAAGTCAGTTGTGGAAGAAGCTTTGTGAGCTGTACTCTGGGCACACTTAACACAAGGGGTTTTTTCCAGTGCTTTGTTAAAGGCAACAGAGTTTTAAAGCATCACTAATGCAACAGTGGTTCAGGTCTCACCCAGAGGTCTGGGGAAGCTTAAACTGAACATTCCAGTTCTAACAACTGCATGTTTTACTCAAGAGCCAGTCCTAGCTCCTGTGCCCCCAGGGAGACCAAAGAGGTTAATGTACAACACCTAATTCCTCAAGTGCAGCTGTAAACATCCCCAAGATCTCTCCTCTGGGCTGCTGTCGTCAGGTTGTGTCCTTTTCCCAGCCTTACCTGTAGGTGCTAATTGCTCTGCAGTCTGGGTGAAGCATTTGGTGTCCAAGGCAGCACTGGTGTGGTGGTGTGAGCTGTTCCTCCTGTGCCACTCGCTCCTTATTCTGCGAGCCCATCTCTCCCAGGAGCAACTGCAGGTCCACAGAGACACAGCAGGTCCCAGGTCAAGCCAGGAAGTCAGTCCATGCCCTGAGATCCAGATCAAGGGTGGTTGGAGCAGCAGCTGTGGGTCAGCACTTCTCCAACATGGCTCAAAGGGGAACAAAGGCCTCCAGGGCTCAGCTTAAATTGCACCCATGGGTGTGGGTGGAGGCCCCAGGTGAGGCTGCTCAGGGTCATTGAGGTCTATCACTGACCCCCAGGGCCCTTCCAGAAATCCTCTCCAGGACTGTAAAACTGTAAAGGCTTCTCAGACCTTCCTGTCTTCTTCCAGCTGGAGCTGTGCTCGATTTTGGGCACATGGAGAGGACATAACTTCTCTTTTAGGCTTCAGCTGAGGAGTATTCCTGTTTCTGTCCATCCTACCATCCACAGATATACACACAGCTGTGCTCATGTTTTAGAAGTGATTGGTACTGCTTAGCAATGGAGTAATGTCTGTAACAGAGAGAGGGTGAAATTAAAAACATTCCCTATGTGCTGACACGTAATTCCAAACCAACTGGCTCTTGGATAAGTTTCTTTTTCCCCTGAAATGCTGCAATCTGGTTGCTGCTGCACTTGGAGTACAGGAGCAGCTGGACTGTGCTCGTGGTGGACACATCTTCCAGTTCCAGCACAGTTCCCTGGGTGAGGAGCATCCATTCCCTTTCCCTGAGGGCTGGGGCTCTGTTTCAGATTTAGACCTGCCTCTGTTACCAGAGAGAACAGCACCACTCAAAACATAATGAAGCATTTGCATTTGGAGCACGACCCCCTGTGTCCCCTGTCACAGCTGCCTTCCTAAAGCAGCAGGACAGCCCCTGTCCTTGGTGCATCCCTGTGGGAATGCCTCCATGGTGCCTTCACCAGCTCCAACTCCAGGCTGGCCCTGGGCATGGCAGTTCCCCTCTGCTGTCACTCTCTTTGTACCTAACAAAGCTTTTTGTACCTAACTAATTTGGCCAGAAATCCCTCTGACCACAGAAGTGCTGGTGCTGTCACCAGTGGGAAAGCAGGACTGCAGGTGAGGATTTACACATCCCTCAGGGGAATGTGCCACCAACCCCTAACCTGCCTTCCCAGCCAGCGTGGAAGAGTTGGGAAAGAGCTTAACTCTAGTGCTGACATCCACCAGGGAGGCTTTTTGCTCCCCACATTCTCATACTCTCCCCCCATCTTGCCTCTAGAGAGGACAGAATGAAAGTATGCCCACGAGGCAGTGGTGATGGTGGGAGGAACTGATGCCATTAATTAATTACTATTAATGTGCAAATTATTGGCTAAAGACCTTTTTAAGAGAAAAGCGTTTTATCATTTTATCTCTTCTTCATCTCAATTTTCTGCCTTTTCTTATCAGGAGAGAAGAAAATGTGCAGAAAACCCTGTTTTCTACACCTTTTCCTGGTTTTCTCCCCTTATTTCTTTCCTTTGTTTTAGCAATGTGCAAAGACTGGGAAAGGATACAGGGAGAGACAAAAAGGGTATCAAAGAGGGAATATTAGAAGACAAAAGAGCATTTTGCATGAAAATGTTTGCAAACTGTGACAGACACACGAAATTACTTCCTTTCAAAACCTGTAGGCTGAAAAGGACTTAAAAATCAGCCCGTTTTTTAAATCTTGATTTATTTTTTTTTCCCCTACCGATTTTGTTATCAGTGTTTCCAGGGACACATTTGTGTAATAATGACTTTTCAAATGATAAAATCCTGCAAGGAGCAGCCTGGCCTGAAGCAGAACTTCCCAGAGCACAAGCCAGCAAGGTAGATAAGGTCTTCATTGTGCTCAGGTTCTTATGCTCCCAGCTGTCACTTTTAATAAACACGTCTCAGATCAAGCCTTACAGGGTGTGAAATACAGGAATAGTAAAGGAGGAGAAATAATCACTTGGATACTTTTTGAATATAATCAATACACATGAAATATTGCCTTGTGACAAGTAGAGAAGGGATAAAATGTAGGCAGCTGTATTTTTTTAATAAACTGGTATTAGGGGACATGAAAGCAATGTGAGTTATATTATCATGCAGAGTTGCACCATGAATCCCAAATCTCTATTTCTCCTCATTGCATCAAGGTATTCTCCAAGAATCTTTGACACATTAAGCTTGTTTAAAAGGCCCAGAGAGCCTCAAGCAGCATAAATAGAGCTGCCTCCTTGCAATTAATGGGGTTGTGTCAGATTCTACCACAGACTACACGACCTTGATTTTTTTATGAGCTAGTAAAACAGGAAATGGGATTTAAAATAAGTCCAAACAAACAAAAACATGGCTGTGTCTCTTGTTCTGATATATTAAGATGAGCTCATAAAACTGGATTTATTTTTATAAACCACAGTGTCCCCCCTGGGTTTGATGGTGGAAGTGTTAGGACGTTTGTGGCCTGATTCCTCCCTGTCTCTCCAGGGATCTTGGCAGTGGTGGAGCTGCTGGACATGAAGACTAAAGTGCAGCTTGTTTTCCAGCTGCCAACAGAGAGAAGAGGCCATCAGGAATCTGGTGTCTCTGTGTCTTTTCTCCTCCCTGCCTGGATACCAGGAGCCTGTGCCCCATGGGAGTTCCCCCCCTGATGCCTTGGAAATCTGCATTACACACTCCAGAAACGCTGCTGTGTTTGTCAAGGAAGGAAATCCACTGCAAATTGTTGCATGTCCAACAGAAAAATAATCGTGGAAGGCTGTCTAGAAGTGGAAGAAAACCAAACAGTGTTTGAGGAGGTCCTGCAGCAGACAGGGTGGAAAAGTGTCTTCCCTGTGCTGTTAAACTGGGATGTGTTTGTATCAAGGCCCTCCGGAGCAAATAAACTGAAATATGCTGTCTGCAGAACGTGTTGTCATATTCCTGCCTGATGAGGAGCTGCCTTGTGGTTCAGGAGATCCAAACCTTCTGAAGAGACACAAAGTTCCTGTGGTTTGTGCTCCCTAAAGGATCCTCAGGACATTTATGAAGGAGGCAGATGTGAACCAAACCACTGTGGCCCCGATCACTTTGCACTGGATCTCCTCCTGTACCCAAATCCATTAAAGATGTATCTGACAACATTAATTAAAGTTATTAACAACATTTCTGCTGCACAGGTGTCATAGTCCTGCTGCTTTTCAGGAGGGGGGGAGGGACTGCACAGAGGGCTCTGCACAGATGCACTTTTGGCTGTATTTGTAGCCCCACTGACTTGTCCCAGTTGACACAGGACTATCCATGTGCCTGAGCTCCATGGCCAGTTGGGACATTCCTGCTCCAGGACCTTTCAGGATGAAAGATGTTAAATGGTCTAAAAGAGAGCATGAATTGGTTCCCAAATTATTACAGGTTGCTGAGCAGGGAGTCTTCCAGGGATAAAGGAATGGAAACTGGGCTCTCCTGAGCTTTGCAAACAAACAAGAAGCCATCCCAAGTGTGGGCAATTCCAAGCTGATCTGCTGAGGAGCTGCACAGTGAGCTTGCCTGACGCTGGCATTGCTGCTGGAAGTGAACTGAACATCTGAAATTTTATGGGAGTGGAAGGAGGAGCCTGAGACCTTTTAATACAGATGGTTGGCATTCACATAGAATTGTGTAAAATGCTTTGGAATGAAAGCTAATTGAAGCTAAAGGGAGCAGCAGAAGTAGGAAACAAAAGTATTCAACTCCTTACCAAAAGGATTGCCCTTTTTTTTCTTTTTTGCCTCATTTGAGTTCTAATTCAAAGTTTTGTTTAATTACAATTGCTATTCTTAACCCAAATTTCAGACAGCAGTTTAACAGTCATTGAAATGTTGGGTGTATTGTTTGTGCAGGCACAAGCCATGAGAGGCACCACATGAATTCCTCCTGGCACTGAAAAGCAGCTCAGATGCAAAGCAGCCAAAGGCTTTTGGCTGTGACAAAAACTGATGCATGTCATTAGACAGCTCTGCATTGGACATGTTTTTCCCAGCTGAAGGTGTGCAACCCCCTCCCCCTTTTCCCACAGCAGCTCACTCAGTGCTGATTGCACAGATTTGATTGCTGTGGTGTGGCTTTTGCCAGGTTTGGCTGCAACTTCTTAACTGCTGCCCTGGGTCCCAAAGATCTCGAGGGAAGGTCCCTCAGTCAAGATCTGGGGCTGCTCTTCTTCAGCCTTCAGGTGTGATCCTGGTGCATTCACTGGGGATGCTCAGGTCTTTATCCTCATCATTGTTTGGCCTTGGCTTCATGGTTCTGTCCTAAACAACATATTTCTCCTACGTAGCCCTTTCATTCCTGCAGCTTTGCTTTAACATGGTGTGAGTTCAGACCAGGTGACACATTAGGAAGGCACTTCAACTCAGTTAAATTGGCCCAGTGTCATTCATTTCAGGGTATTTTTATTTACTGGACATTGGAAGTAAATGTACATTTGTGTTATTCAGACTGGAAACATATTAAAGAGTTGGAAAAAAAAAAAGACAGGAAAAGATTGAGGTTTTGTCACTACTAACACAAAAATATTCTTTTTGATGGTAAAGAACATTCACTTTTAGTAACAGAGCAGTCTACAGTAAAACCCATTCTTGTGCTTGCAGACATCTGAACAACTCTTCTTCAAATGCAAAAAGTGCTCCCAGTGCTTGCAGTGCCACTCTTTTCTCTGCACTCCCACGTGTGCCTTGTGATCTGGACAAACAATTTCACACCACTGCTCAGTCATCCTGATTCCAAACAGAACCAACCTGTATTTGCAGACTTATTTGTTCCCTACATTTTCTGTCTGTTTTCCTTTAATTCTAATGCTCTTCCCTCCTCCTCAGGGGAAGGTCTGTCCTTGCACAGCACTGAAGTCAGGTGCATGTTGTCATAACAGCTTCCAGGACACAGGTCTGGCTTGCTGGTACCCAAACAAACTTGCTCTCAGAACACAACAACTAACTATAAGCTAAGAAATCCAAAACCAGTTTTGTTTTCTTGTATAAGTCAGGTACCTGAACAAACCAGATCCTTTCAGTGTTTGCTTCCCCTAAATCTAAAAGTATTTTTCTGGCCAATAAAAGTGACATTTATTTCATACAAAATATTGGCTTCACTACTCCTACTCCAATTGGTGATAATGTCTTTTCAGAGACATTTACCTAATCATAGCTCTTTTAAGTGAATCAACAATGCAGTTGGATAATTACAGTGCAGCAGAGCCAGTTAAATCAGAGCATCTAAAACCAGTACTGCTGAAATCAGAAAACAGCTAGTTTGGAGATACCTCCTATTTCCTAGTCAAAAAAAACCCAAGTGAGAAACCCACAGTTTTGCTTGGCTCAGTGAAAAAGCACCAAACACACTGAAGAAATTAAGGGATTGTATCAGGCAAAACTTCCCACCATCAACGTATACAGGAGAGCATCATTCTCTGCCAAAGGAAGTTCTGAAATCTCAAAATGGACTAACTAACCACTGGAAAACCTGCTGTCTTGGTAGATCCTTCCATAGCAAAAGGTTGGCTTAGGAGGTTGAATGATTCTTTTGTATTTCTAAATTGGTTTAACAAACACAAGGGAAAAGAGTTCCTAAGATTTGCTCCTGTAGAGGCTCTGAAATAAGTGGTGTGGTTTTCATCTGTTATTTCTGTACTGGGCCCACTGAAAAGCAAGCACTTAGTTAGGGTTGTACCGTGAATCACAACAAATTTTTACTTTTGGCTTTCAAATTTCAAATTCTGACTTGCCCAGGTTTTCAAAAAGTGCTGCTGCTGAGCCAAGCAGCCTCTGAGGCTCCAATCCAACTCCATCTGAAATGGCCACTGTTGTGCAGAGAAAAATGGTGCACCCTAATTGTTGAGGACACTGGGATCAGATGGAAGAACTGGGGATAGATCAGTACTGCTGGAATAACACCTTTCACAACAGTTTTTCTGGAGTAGCCAGCATGACTTCCTCCTTCCCCTCTCCTCTAGATACATCAGGACACCCCCCAGAATTACAGGGCAACCACAAAGCAATCTGATTGCTCTCTGGGAAGTTATGTTTCCTTGAGCCAGGCAGATGAACCTCGTTACAAGCTGCTCATCTCATCTCATCTCGTGCTGCTTTCCACATTTCAAGTACTTGCAGCCAAAATGTCCATTAATCAAATTAGAAGTCAAAAAAAGTCTTTGTAGTCCTCAGGCTCTTGAGCTCTCCAAAATCTCTGTTTTGCTGAGTCTGACTGGAATAATATTTTCTTGTACTCTTTGCTTTGTGCAGGACTGCAGGTTGTAAAAAAGGAATACATTTTTTAAGCTAAGAAGAAAACTCCCTGCTCAGAAGAGAAAGGAATTCCAAGTCTTCTCAAGGGGTGGGTTTTTTTTTTTTTCCCCACTGACAGCACTGAGCATTTGATCAGCTCTTTAATTCCTCTGCTATAGTAGGTCTGAAAGAAGAGAGGTAGAGCTGCATTTCCCTCCAGGCCTGCTGTGGATTCATGAACTTTTGCTGCTTGGATCCAGGGTCACAGAATTAAGAGAATGCACTGAAACAGTGTAAAACCCTCACACCTGCAAACCTGCTTATGTCTGCTGTTAAAGGAGGGCTGGCATTACATTTTTATCCTTATGACATCATATATTCATAAATAAGAGCTTGACATGGTTCCTTTCTAAAATCAGTGACAAACTGGCCACTAATGCTTTCTAAGTATTAAACACACACTTAGAAAACCTGAAATCCAGGACTCCTGATTATTTTAATGATCGATTCAGGATGCTACACAATTCCAAAAATACCCCTTCCTTCCTATGCTGCATGGAAACAGAAAATGCAAACTCAGTTCCTGCAGATAAGTGGGGCTGGAGCAGTGGAACCCAGCAAACAGGAGCTTGCACAAGGAACAGTGTTCTTGATGCCACAGTGCTGAAATAGAGCACATTTTTGACTTGTGTTAAGTTTTCCCCCCACGACACGCTGAGGAGAAAACCTTCAGTTCCTCTTCTTACATAAAGGTATTCATTGCAGTGGAACTGAAAGTCAAAATTTTAACAACCACAGTAAAATTTGGAGCAAATCACAGGGCCCCTCAGCTCATGAGATCTGGAGAGGCACCCAGATTTTATAAACAAATGCCATTTATTACTCTTGCTATTAGCAGGCAACACGTGGTAGTGAATATTGCAAAATACTCTGTAATTGTGGCTTCCTGCTTTCAGTTCCCTAAAACTGCCTTCAAAGGATCAATGTCACATTAAAAGTTTCTCAAGTTTAAGGAATATTTTATCACTTATATTTGAACTTGTATTTTAGCAAATTATACCCTACAACAGTAGTATTTTCCAAGGTGAAATCATGGCAGCAGAGCAAGTGACAGAATGAACTCTTGGATGTGTTAAACATTAAAAATAGATTCTGCAACTGGCCTTCACTGTAAAGCACTGGCACCAAATTAGAAAAAAGCCAGAAGGACTCTTCAGTGCGTGCCTGGGATTCAGAAATGGCATCACAGAGTACTGCTGAAAGAGAAAAACTCTAACTA
Organism: Manacus vitellinus; assembly: GCF_001715985.3. Taxonomy (NCBI): domain Eukaryota; kingdom Metazoa; phylum Chordata; class Aves; order Passeriformes; family Pipridae; genus Manacus; species Manacus vitellinus. Next base: position 433,525 of record NW_021940729.1, read on the forward strand.
CATGAAAGACACGAAAGAAATGTTCCAAAAATACTTGTACATGGCAGAGAAGGCAGAGATGTTTGTTCCTTCAGCCAGTTGTGATGATGCACAGGGGACACACAGCAGCTGAAACAAGGCAAGCAAGCAGGATGCTGGAAGTCCAAATGTAGTCACAACAAGCTACAGACTTCCCCAGGGCAATGCAAAAGAAGAAACCAAGTAAGAACCAAGCTAAAATGATGAGACTGCACGTCCCCAGCATTCCCACAGCAGTTTAAATTGTGAACGGGCTGCCTGGAAAAGAGACTGGATTTCACTCAGTGCTTCCAGCACAGGAGTTAGTGGTGACAGCTGAAATAAGTGAAAACAGCAAAACTGGCACGAATGGGGCATAGGATGGGTGCACAAGGGAACCCAAAACACGTGCCCACTACAGACAATGCACTATCACAGCCCTGCTGAAAGATCATGCAAAAAGAAGATCATTCCCAAATAGGTTTCTGCTGGGATAAAATTATTCAGATGGTTAAACAGCTGCTGCTGAAAACAGCAATTACGTGCAAAGAAGTAAGTAATGGGAGTAATAAAGGCAATGGAATAATCAGAAATCTTTCCTAAAGTGCTATCCCATGTTAACAGAATATTGGATATTGAGGAGCCTGGCAGCTTCTCCTTTGCAAAGACCAAGCAACTCTGTGCCCTAAAAAGATCTCCTTCCCAAAAGTCAAGAATATTCTGTAACTTAGCCTAACCTAGCACATTGACAGGAATTCACACCGAAGAGTTACCGTAGAAAAGAATATCCTGATATCCTCGTGTTTGGGCCCTGCTCAGTAGACAGATGGGTGAGAGTGTTGTTTAGAGATCAAGCTGCCAGCAGAAGACTATCAGAATTGCCAGGCAGATATGTTAATGGGTCTCAGAGGGATCAGCATCATCATTTATCACGTTCTTGTATAAAAACATTCGGAGAAAGAGGAGCAGAAGCTACAGAAGGGTCTCAATCATAGTACCACCTCTACCACAAAGGGGCCTGGGGAATTCATCAAATACTGAAGAAAGAACGTGGCACTCCATGCTCTGGCCTAGTGGAAAAGGTAGTGATCAGTCACAGGTTGGACTCTGATCTCAGAGGTCTTTTCCAGCTTAACTGATTCTGTGAAAAAAAAAGAGGTAAAATCGAAATAAAATAACAAACCCATTCTGGCTCACTTTTACAGGTTCTATTTTAGCCCCCCCAAAATTTAAGAACTGCAGGACAGCTCTCTGTACCTAATGACACCAAATCAGTGTCAGAACACAAAGGGGCATCTGTAAAAAAAGCTTTACACCCAAGGTCTGACTGTTCTGTCCAAAGATATGATCTGAAGAAGGGAAAAACTATTGTGAATTACCCCCGGGATTTTACAAAAGCCATCTCTTACTAAAGGCTTTTGACTCATGCTCTTGAGCTCCACTGAAGAGCATTGTGCCTTCCTTCCCAGCACCTACACCCAGCACAGAAATGCAGAGGCAACAGAAAAGTTTCATCTGATACCCTTAAATAAGCCAGTTTAGTGCCATTTTCGTAGCAGGAGTCAGAATGAATCATTTATAGTGCAGATTTTCCCTTGTTCACGCCCAGGATGACATTCCCAGGGCAAGATGCCCAATTGTCCTTCATGAATACTTGAACTGTTTGAAACAAACGGAGCAAACATGACAAAATTGATATGAAAGAGCTGTGAGAGTCACACCACTGATAACTCTTGACACACTCCAGCATTCCCAGAGTGCAAGAATTTATCTTGATAAGCAAATCATGATTTGAAGTCCTGGAGTCAAAGCCAAGGGGGGGAAATGCAGGCCAACTGCAGACCTTCAGGGAAAGCAGAAATGGTCTTTTCCACTGAAAACTGTCCAGGTGTTTTCCTTGCTTTTGCTTTCAGATGTCTGGGAAGCAGGACTTGGAGCATCAGTGACCACTGCAGTGCTCAGCTGATGTTATCAGCAAGCAGGACAGTTCTGCAGGACAAACAGACAGGCAACTTTTTGGTAGTGATTTCTAGGAAGCAGGAGCTAAGTCATGTTCTCTCAGCCCTAAGGCATTGTCAGTCCCAAGGCTACAGCAAAACTAAGCTGGCAGTTTTAATGACCTTATTTTAGGATGCTGTAAGCTGGTCTCTTCTAGGAAGAAGACCAATATTGCAGCTTGTTTGGTGAAAAGGAACAATTATACCTTGCTGCCTGTAGGAGCATTGCCAAACTGGCATTTTAAAATAAACTGGTGCCTGGCTTATGAGGGAAGGGTGGCAGAGAGCCCTGTGCTGCACACAGTGTGTTCATGGGCACTCAAATCTCTCCAAAATCTTACTTTTCAGTTATGTGCACAGGCAGAACCAGAAATAGTACAATCCCTAAAAAATATAACCAGTTTAATCTGATCACATATTGCAATCCAAGGCACAAATGCTCAGTTGAACCCAACCCCTGGAAAGCAATGAAGACAGTGAAGGATGAAGACACAAGGCTCACAGTGAGGAACTACAGAGCTGTGAATGACCATGGCACAGGGAGCTGTCACTACAGATCAAACATGCAGAGATGCAGTTCCCATGTCAGCCTTCCATCACACAAGGAAACAGTGCCCAGAGACAAAGCCAAATTTGTTCTGACTCACTCTGACTGCCTAGAGCTCTGGACCAGGGCACTGGACACATCCATCACCTTCCCAGCCCTGCTACTGATGTGTTGGAGCCAGGAAAGTTGTCCATTTCTAACCCAAGGAATCACACTGGCTTCAAGCATAAAAGCCTGTGGAATCTGCTGATGAAGGAGATTCCACATTACAGTCACATGCTGTAATTCTGAGTTACAGTGGTACTAAAAAAAACAAACAAACGACAAACACAATAGGAAAGTCATACAATCATAGAATGGCCTGGACTGGGAGGGACCTTAAAGACCATCTTGTTCCACCCCCTGCCATGGGCAGGGACACCTTCCACTGTCCCAGGTTGCTCCAAGCCCCATCCAACCTGCCCTTGGGCACTTCCAGAGATGGGGCAGCCACAGCTTCTCTGGGCAACCTGTGCCAGGGCCTCCCCACCCTCACAGGGGAGAATTGCTTCCCAATATCCAACCTAAACCTCCTCTCTGTCAGTTTGAAGCCATTCCCCCTTGTCCTGTCACTCCAGGCCCTTGGAAATACTCTCTCACCATCTCATTCTTTACTGCTGTGAACTTTATGGCCCACACAAAACCAGGACTGCATTTCTTGCCCTCTTCCTGACACTCCAATGTACAAGAGGCTGCCTGTTTACAGGTTGGAGGAATCACAGCTCCAGGAAGGTGCTGTAAGACACAGATTACATTTCACATGCTCCCTCTCTTTAGTCATATCTTATTTTTATCCTGAGTTAGAATGAAATCTGTCCTAGAAATCACTGATGCGCAGTTGCTGTTGCAAATGTGGCAGTTTGCTGACAGCATGCTTCAAAATATCCCTGGGAAGGAGCAGGATGGAGGAAGGAAGAGGAAGTTAAAAGGATGCCAAAGGCACAGGGAAGTTGCAGGTGATCCAAGAAAACGCTGAGAGCCTTCCTATGTGCTGTAATTTCTTTCACTGCAACGGAGAAGAAACTTGCAGGACGTGATCGGTGCTGTCCTCCGAGACCTCAGCTGCAACTGCAGCCAGCATTAACATTTCCATCGACTTCAGCAGGATGAAGATCCCACCCCAAGCCAATCTGCAAGACAGATGTGCTTGGGGTGCAGTGAAACTAAGGACAGCACTAAATGACACGTCCCTGGCACGAAGCAGCTGGAAGGGATCCCCAACACCTCGGGGGAGCCGAGGAACGACCATCTCCCCCCGGGACATCACTGCACGTGTGGTACGAGTGTCTTAAATTGAAATGATGGCAAAAACTCTTGGGGGAAAATAAATTCCACAGGGGCAAACAGAGACACAAACATGACTTTTCCAATTAAAGTCTTCTGAATATTTTGTTCTCACTGGTTTCAGAACCTCCTAGGTACAGTCTGCCAAACTCCTAGAAATCGTTTTCTGCCCTGATAAAAACTCGGTTGGCTTTTCTCTTGGGTATATATTCCTGTTTAAATTAGCTTAGTGCAAAGTCAGGATGAGAAAACATCAAGTATTTTCCATCATTAATAAATAGAATATGGAAAGTAACCACAACAGCCTTTCAAAAAAAATAGAAAACAGGAAAAGAAATACATGGAGAGAATAACGTTGGGTAGAATTGGTAAAAATAAAAACTGAGAAGGTACTTGCTTCACTAAAAATAGGAACTGTTTTGATCAGAAAATTGAGATTTCCTCAATTTTATTCTGGCTTTTTGACTTGCTTTAATATGAGGTGTTAAATACTGCACCCTCCAAATGGCACCCAGTGTTTAACACTGCATTTCTTGTTGCATTTTCTGTATTGTTCTCATACAAAAAAATTCAGAAACAACCAAGAAAAAAAAGAGAAGGCAATACAGGAAGAAGTACCACCTTAGCCAGTTGAAATATGAGCCACCAGAGAAAGAAAATTTAGATTTGCTAAAATTCAGTAAAAATGGCAGGTTCTGTAAAATAATTTGAATACCTGCTGAAGTCTTTGTCTTCTTGTTGTTATTATTCTCTTTTCTTTCTATTCCTTGCTGGAATTGGGCTTTCATGTCTCATGAGTTATGATAACTAAAGACATAGGATGTCCCAGATGTACAATGAAATGCATATTAGATTATTTGGATTACAAAAAATAGTATTTATGAAAGTTCGTGGGAGAGATTTTCAAAGAAGGAACCTTCTGAAGTCTGGTCCAATCCCACACCTACTTGTAGGTTAAATACACACTGCTAAGAAATTTAAAGGGTTAAAAAAAGCTGTTTGTCTTCACCAAGGCATTGTGAAGTTTGTGTGTTTATAATACAAAAGGATATTGGGAAGGCTTAAAAATTGGGTGGTGTGAAAATGGTGAGGAAATATTTACTGATTTATGTCTTGTTTCAAGTACTTTTGGAAAGAGAAAGGGAGAAGAATGTGGGAACATAAATTCACAAACAGTTCTGCTACAGAAAATGAAGGTTTTTTGAGGATTTTTTTCTTTTTTTTCTCTGCTATTCAGCCATTCTGCTATAAACAGAAAACAGACCTGTGGGGAAGAGGGGTGGGATTGTGTGGGTTCTTTTAGAGAGGGGGCAAATACACTAATATTTTGATAGAAGTGCTGCCACTTCTTCCATATATCAATCTTTCTCTGGCACAGACCCAAGAAAAGAGTATTTCTTCCAAGCTGTTCCAAGGTATTCCCCCAAAAAAATAATGCCTGCACTAGGTTTCAGTTCATAAATAAATGAACTAATAGAACCTCATTTTGACCTGTTCACATCAAACAGGAAAAAAAAAAAAATTAGTAGGAATTACTACACGTTGCCAAGTCAAAGGGATGAAGGTACAGGAGGCCTCTTGAAAACAATGGAGTCAAACTGGTTGCTACTTAAGGTCATAATTCTGAGCTTTTCAGAGTCATATTAGCAAGAGCTTCTCTGTGATCACACAAATTAAAACATCTTGTTTTTAAAGGAAAGTTCGTGTTGCCACATTACCTGAGACCCTACAAAAATATCATACCTGTAAGATGGAATGGATTGCCTAGGCAGGGATATGCTACATATGGAGAATCTCTCATTAGGAACCTTATATATCAAAACAGCTCCTTTATGTAATTGGGAAGAATTTATCCCAAATTTATAGAATCCCAGAATGGTTTGGGTTGGAAGGGACCTTAAAGACCATCTCATTCC
>NW_021940729.1:440030-443459 GCF_001715985.3 Manacus vitellinus
TCATCCCACAGACAGCAGTGCCATGTATGTCCTCCATCTGCTGCAGCCTCCCAGCAGGGCAGAGCCTCAGCTGGTCCCCAGCTGCCACAGCTCAGCCCGAGTGTCACCAAGTGACAGCAGCACCTGCTCCTGCTGCTGGTCTCAGCCACTGCAAAGTGGTGCCCAGGTGCCTCCAGCGCTTCCCCCAGATGGAACTCCCCCAGGGAATTCTTTCCCTGCACCCCTGTGAGCCTCAGGCTAACACTGACGTGGGCAGAGGGAACTGGGGCACCCGTGAGCAGCTGCTGGGTCCGTACCTGACGGTGCGTGAGGAACTGCCTTGGAAAACCAACCCTCTGCAAAATTCTCCTTTCAACACCATCATAAAGGCTGAACTAAGAGCTGGGGTTGAGTTTTCTTGGGTTTAAATTGATCATCTTTTGGTTCACCACAGGAATTGTCACGATGAGTTCGCTCCTTATAACTCCAGTTCTTGATCTCAGTGCTTAGCAGGGAATTTGGAGTGGCTCTGGAAACCTGGGAACCTCAATTAGGAGCAGAATAACTTCTACTAAACCTTTTTCCTCCTTTTTTTTTTTGCCTAGAAATTGTACATGGAATATGACTGAAATGAGGCAGCCACTGGGGTATGCAAAACATTCCACAGGCATAATTCATATTTCATGAGATCCTTCACAGAGAACTGAATGGTTAAAGGGAAGAGTAAGTTATATTAAATATTTAAGAATCTGCTACACTCCATACAAGCCTTAGCAGTGCAGTAAGCAGCTAATAGATGCTTATCATTGTTCTTGTCCTCTTAAATTACTCTTAAATATTTAGATTAGGATAAAAATAATGCAGATGGCAGAAAGCAAGCAGTGGAATGCAATGACAGAGAAGAACGAGGTCAAACCTTCTAAGAAAAAAAGTTATTATTGAGCAAACAATAAAAAGCTACATAACAAGCTAAACAAGTGTGTTTTTTTTACTTAAATAATGAGATCCTTGACTGAGAATCAAGTCAAAGGATCCCACAGAGATCAAATACTCTACAAAAGTCATTGACACTTTTGCTTCTCTTCCACTTGGGCTTTTCTGCAAAACAGAGGCGTGACAGGTGCTGTGGTGTTTGAAAACATCCTCATTTGAACTGGAACCTTTGCCGTACCAGAGACCAAAATGAACAGTTTAAGTTTTAAGACTAGTTTAATCACCTTTTTCCTCAGTTGGCTGAACTTTGTACTGAATCAGTTTTTAAGATTTGTTCATTGCTTTTTCATCCCACAGAACCAAAAGGCCTCTGCTGACCAGCTCTCCCAGGGGCTGCAAAGATGGACCACGATGGTCTCCACAAGCTCCAATGTCTCCACCTCCCCATCCCCTGTTCATATTACCTGGCAGGACAGACTTTGGGCTTAGTACCAGCTCACTGTCTGGACCACTGTCTCCTCTGAGCCCGGGCTTACACACAGCAGTATTTATACACATAGCAGAAAACATTCTGTGATTTGGACACCCATGTGTTGGATGAGGAACAAATACCTCAGAAAACTCAAACAATTGCCTGGGATATCAGCAACAACGACCACGGACAAACAAAAGGCAGGCAAAGATGAGAAGGAGGGGTGGAGGTGAAATCGAGACAACAGAGTTCCTCAGCCAGGTTTTTATTTCAGAAGAAAACTTTCTACCCCATCCCCTGGTTATCTCTTTGCTTTGTTCCTTCTCCCTTCTCTCTATCCACCCCTTTTTTCTTAGGTTTTTGTCACTCACCCATCCCTCCCCTTTTTCTGCTTCCCCAAGTCTCACCAACGTGAAAAACATGTAATTTGCAAGTGTTTTAACAGCATTCTGGTGCAGATACAGCAATCCAGGGGTCTGGGACCATCGCTGAGGTGACTTTGAGAACATTTGAACACACGTTTGGTTTGATTAATCCCTAATTCCTGAGTCCTGTTTGTAAAAATAACATCTGCACCACAGTTCTGTCATATCACAAGGTTAGTAATACACTTACACCAGATGTTTCTTTCAGATTTCTAGGACCAAAAATTATAAGGATACGGAAAAAACACAAAAGCTTAACAGCTTTCATGCCCAATCTGTCGTTTCTATTGGAGCTGTGGAACCTGAGAATTAATGGAAAGAAGACAACTAGAAGAGATGGGAATGGGCTAATATGCATTTATTACTGGGATACCATGAGGAATTGAAAATAAGGATTTTTACGTGTTTTTTCCCCGTATAAGAACTTGACATTTTCTAAATAATTGAAATTGTTTTGACAGTTTAGAAACTGATGGCTGTAAATATTCAGCAGTAGAGGTGCAATGTTTCACAATATTTAGGCTGAAAGTGAAAAAATAAATATTCTGCACTGTGAATTTCCTGGCTTACAACATGCAATCATTCCCAGAGTGGAAAAGCCAGCCATTATGGGATGGGGGCACTCTTGCTGGCAGGGAGAACTCAAAATGAAGGAGTTTATGGGGAAATCTTTTCCCCCACAAAGATAACTTTTCTTTCAAGAGGCATAACTCTTCTACTAACCCCTCAGCAGAACTAACAGGATGAGGCAACACACAAGACAAATCACACAAGCAATGAATAATTAAGCCTATCTGACCCAATTCATGTAGAAATTTCAAATTTCTCCAAGTCTGATTTACAAAGAACAATAAAATTTAAAATATTTATCCTATAAAAGGTGAGGCAAATACATATTATATTTCAGTTTTTGTGAAAAAGGGAGAATTATTGACCAGGAAGGAAAAGAGATGATCCTAAAAATGATGGCAGATTTCTCCATCTTTCTCAGTAGTTCAGAGATAGAAATTATTGATCTCTGGTGAATGACAGCCAAAAAAAATTTTCATGGATGAAGGTAGTTTAAGAATTTTGGAAAAATGCCTGCTAACTCTGTAAGTTCAATAATAAGTGGTGGAACCTTAGGAAAAAATACTCAAGTAGAAAATCCAGGCATGTCTTATTTAACCACACAAGAAGGTAGAAAACAGCAACTCCTTATTGGCAATTTAGAAAAATCCAGATATCAGGAGCAGTGTGCATCTTTCGGAGGAGAGGGAAAAATAACTTGGAGGGGGAAAAAAAATTGAAATGCTCTCCATCGCTGCCAGCTTGCAGCTCGTGTTTGCTGGCTGCTCGAGGAGAGCTTTACTCACAGCGGCAGCTAGTGGCTGTGGGGGAAACCGAATAAAGATGGGAACGCAGGAATTGATTTTCCGGAGTACTTGTGAACTGATGCCATGGATTTGCGTGGGCAAGCAGCTTCTGATCAATCTGACCCACTGTCTGTAGCAGAATGTCACATCTCCCTTCAGCCTCAGCCATCCCTGGGCAAGCCTTGCTTTTGATATTCACTTTTTGATCTCACACGGGTCGTGTAGTGTCATCATGGAATGGTTTGGGTTGGAAGGGACCTTAAAG
>NW_021940729.1:446014-449026 GCF_001715985.3 Manacus vitellinus
CCCTCCTGGAGCTCTGGCAGCCTTGGGGCTGTGCCCACTGCCCTGGGGAGCCTGGGCAGTGCCCAACCACCCTCTGGGGGAAGAACCTTTCCCTGAGATCCAACCTGACCCTGCCCTGACACAACTTCAGGCCATTCCCTGGGTCCTGTCACTGGTCACAGAGAGCAGAGATTGGAGCTGCCCCTTAGGAGGAGCTGCAGACCCCCATGAGCTCTGCCCTCAGTCTCCTCCAGCTGAACAAACCAAGTGCCCTCAGCCTCTCCTCACAGGGCTTTCCCTGCAGGCTCCATGCTATTTAATAATTGAAATAATTTGGGTGCTCATGAAAAACCAACAAAGTGTCATGCTTATTTATGTTTAAGGACCATACAGCCAGACCAGAATGAATTCAAGTAAGTCCTCAAGCCCTTCTACCACCTCTAAATTCAGAGGCATCACGTGCTGAGGAACAAAGGCACGTGATTTGTTTTCACCTGTCTCTGTCTAAGCCTTGTCTCTTTTTCATCAGTTTTTTCCTGAGGAAATGTCCCAGGGACAGTGATGCTGATCTGAGTGCACCTGCTGATAGTGCTGTGCATGCACAAAGGCCAAAGCACAGCCCAGCCTTTCCCCTGCTCCTCTTGCTCCAGAACTGACACACTTCCAGGTCAGGAAGTACGGGGGGAATTAGATAACGGGGATTTATTTGATTAACTGTGCCTAACACAGCACTCATGGGGATGTTGTGAAAGACAGTAACATAATTATATGCAAACATAGTGCTCGTTGACATTTCCTTCCTCTGTGAGCAAATTACCCCAGCAGCTGATTGTCAGCAATCTGTTACTTAGCAGAACCTGCCCTGTTGCTGGAAGCCCAAACACAACTTTGGGCAGTAAGTCAACATTAACAACAGTCCAGTCTTTACTACACAGAAGAAAAGCTGCTCTGAAAGAACACTGAAGCTACAAGATCAAACACTCATACTGTAAGAAATAATAGAATTGAGCTTTTCTGGGCAAACTTTACTTGGGACATTGTCCACATGTTCTAGTATAGCTTTAGTGAAGTGATAATAAGGCATTTCTCTGAAGTTCTCCCCATCTTTTCTCTGCTCATACAAGGAAAACTCTTTCTGAAAAGTAATAAACGACATTGGCTTATTTTAAAGCCCAAGCCCTCTGATTTGCTTTAGCAGACTGCAGGCTCACAAGGAGTTAATTTTAGCAATTCCACTTCCCTCCAGTGCCATGAGATACTGAGGAAAGCAATGCACCTGGAGGAGATCAGAACTTAAACCAGTTATAGATAGAATTTGAAAGCACCATTTGTCTAATTCCAGCCAAGGTCACGGGAGAAATTTGTGCTAAAAATAGTCATTTTACTATTCTGGAGAAAAGCGAAAAGATTAATTTTTAATTATAGAAAAAGCATTTAATTTTAGAAGCTCATTGAGGAGTGCAGCCAAGAAACAAGGCAAGGGGAAGCACAGCAGTAGAAAAATCTGAAACCTGACTTCAGGTCTTGAGAAAATTCTATGTTCTACATAAAATGGTTTGCAGGATAGAGAAAGAAGAAAGCAGGGTTATCAATATTTCTGAAATATAAGGCATGGAAGAAATGAACCCTGCAGAGACAAAATTATTTGAAAGCTTTTAAAATGGAAATTGATTGAATTGGAGCTCTTCGGATTTAACACTGATTTGAAATGGAGAGGATGGGAGTTGCTCTGAACCTGGTTTAGTTCTGCAATACCAATACAGATTTTAACCAATTTCTGATACAGGATTTTTCCTAATGTTTTCTCAGCATAGCTTTTGCCAATCCTATCCACAGCAGAAAGAGTGTGCACATGGGCTTACACCTGATGATTTATATTGCTGGTGGATGTGCTGGGCAACATTTGCTGACATTATAAAGCCTTTTTATCATTCAAAGTCTCTCAGCAATGCTGGAAAACCAGCAGTGAGCTGGAGGATTACTGAAGAACAGAAATCAACACACAGTGGTTACATTCCAAAGAATTAACTGTGTTATTTAGGGACTACTAACAGGATTCTCCAAAGAAAGGTGAACTTATGAGTCATATCATGTAATTTGTTGAACTTTTGATATTTGATGATATACTAGGTGTAATCCAAAGCAATTGCACGTTTTCCTTCGAGACCACAGCATATTTTACCTTCTGTATTTCGTGTCTGTACTGTGTTTATACACTGAAACATTTTCCAGATGTACAAATAAGCTTGGGATTAGGATCACTTGCATGAACAATTTGATTGATATGAAATCTGGAGAGAATACCTGCAGTTATGCTTAAATTCTTAAATACCATCTGATATTGAGAGTTCATTCTGGGGAGTGAATAAAAAAAGCAAAATAGAGTGAGAGACATTTTGGAGAAATACTGGAGAGCTGGTAACCAACGCTTAGTGCTACTCTGCTAATTAGATTGCAGCTTAGAGAGGGGAATTAAGCAATTAATTTCCTCCACAATAACAGTTTGTGCTTCCACTGGACAGTGATGTATCATGCAATCTACTTTTTTCAGGAAAAGATAAGACAATAACATTCCACCATCAAATATTTGTATTTATATTGTAGCTTAAGGCAGTTAATGAGATGGGGAGCTGTGTTTATACAACAACTATTGCAAGAAGATAGAAAAAGCTTTCCCTCATTAATTGAAAGGATGATAATTAAAGCCTGATCCCGTGGCAACAACCCCCTGCAGCTCCAGGCTGGGGCAGAGGGGCTGCAAAGCTGGGAAAGGCCCTGGGGGTGCTGGTGACAGAGGCTGGACATGAGCTGGGTGTGCCCAGGGGGGCAAGAAGGCCAAGGGCACCTGGTTTGGATCAGCAATAGTGTGGCAGCAGGACCAGGGCAGGGATTGTCCCCCTGTGCTGGCACTGCTGAGGCCACACCTCAAACCCTGGGGGCAGTTTTGGGCTCCTCAGGACAAGAAAGACATGAAGGGGTTGGAGCGTGTCCGGGGAAGGGAAGGGAGCTGGGAAGGGGCTGGAGCAGCAGGAG
>NW_021940729.1:449255-458220 GCF_001715985.3 Manacus vitellinus
TGGCACTCAGTGCTCTGGGCTGGGGACAAGGTGGGCATCAGTCATGGGTTGGGCTCCATGACCTCGAAGGTCTTTTCCAGCCTCAGTGACTCTCTGATGCCCTCGAGGGCAATGAGGCTTGGCAGAATTCAGTGATTTCAATAAAGTGCTAAAAGCATTGCAGAGTCAGAGTGCCTGATGACCCAGAATGTGACAAGTTAACTTTAAGTTTACAGTAATTCATGTTTGTGACAGCATTAAGAAGAAAGTAAGACTTTGGTAATTTTAAAGCTTGACAGCAAAAGGCTTGGTAGCTGCACAGTTCTGTCAGATTTTTTTTTCATTTCAGCATTTTCCTGAGAGTTATTAGAATTGCCCCAAATCAAGCAGCTGCCTGTTAAAAGCTCCCCCATAAAACACTTGATTTTCTTCTGCTAAGCCCCTTTATAACAAACAGATTTATGTGCATTCACCATTTATTGTGACACCCACTACAGCCATATAAACTCCAAGAATGAGAAGCTCAGCAGTTATAAATTACCATGCACAGGTATTTTGACAGAAAGGAAGAAAATGGAAGGGGCAGTTTTGCTTCCAGCCTGATGAAGCTTAGCTGGAAACAATTAGTTGCACGATTTGGAATAAATGTGGGAAGCCAACAGCAAAACAACATTGATCTCATTCAGTTGCTGAATCTTGCAGTCTATGGCAAACAGAATTTAAAAGCCCATTCAGTGGTCCTGTTCAAAGGTAAAACTTCTGTGTTCAACTGTGTAGTGCATTCTCAACATTAGATTCTTCTCTTCCAGTAAAAACATTAGTTGTGCGAGAATTGAAAACTGCACTAAGTTATTTATAGATGAAGACTAAAATGTTTCTTCTATCAAAATAAAAAAAATATTTTCTAGAATCATCTTCTGATGAGGTGACCAGAGCTTTTGCACAGCTGAAACTCAGTGGTGTCTTAGGTAATGCCTGTGTTGAAAGGCTTTAAGGATTGAGTTATTTCTCTTAATTGAAACATTTCCATCAGCTGGACTTAAAAATACTACCTTAGGTATTAAATACATCTCAAGAACTTCCCCTTAAAAACAAACCAACCCAGGCTGCATTCCCTTCTTGCTCCCACTAGTGCTGTGAGAAGGCTTCAGTAACAAGATTTCAGTTCACTCTAAGTTAAATTCCATTGAAGTGGAAATAAATACACCTTTTCAGGGAGTTAATTCATGCTCCTGCTAAAATCATCTGAGTTAACAGCTCTGTGAATTGTTAGGCAGTGTTCAGATTTGTACTTAATGAAGAGGAAAATCATAAAATTATGATAATGGTGAACTTCTCTTCTTAATCCAGCATTTCCTTATCTTCCAATTTATCTATTTTGTTGTTCAAAACCGTCCTTAGAACACTAGTAGGGTAGTAACCCAGTTCTTAGCTCCATGGAGGAATTGCAGAGTGCACATACCAGCCCTTCAATTACCTCCAGGGATGGCTGTTTAATTTTAATAAGTGCAGACTTCTCATTTTGATTTTCAGGAGGTGTTACAGTAGTGCAACACTGAGCACTGGGGATGAACTCATGGCACAGCAGGTTACCAGGCTTTCAGAGTGTGCTAAATTATTTGGAAACAATTGCCATATCTCTGAGGTGAATTTGTGAAATAGCCTTATGAATACTTGGAAGCCTTTCTATTTCTTGTTCTAAGGTTTTGCTGTATTGTACCACAAATCCCTTTACTCCCCATTACTTAGACAGCTATTAAATAATTCAAATATATATATACACACATAAAAGTACTTTACAGGGCATTCTTTCTCCTCTATTCCTTGTGCCTCAGAAATTGTGTCACCTGGACCTCATACCCTTTGGATAATAAATTCTGGTGTGTTTTCCATATAATCAAGGTTGATAGGAAGCACAGTTAATAAAACAATGTTAAGACAGCAGCTTATAGGCAGGAATGCTCTACATTTAAAACTGCCTTCACTATAATATTCTTACTTTGTAGGTCACATGACAAAGTTTTTTTGTCCTAAGCCAAGTTGTGCAAGAAATTCTATTATAGTCCACTCTCCCTTAGGTTAAAGTTCAACCATAAGACTCTAATCTGTCAAGAAGGGAAGTGTCCACAGCTCCATTTGTCTCCTGTGCTGGGTGTTCTCTATAAATAATGTCATTTCTATGTGAAATTATCCTTTTACTTCTCATATGAGCACATCTTTTGTGATATGAGATGCATCACTGGCAAAATCTGAGCTAAAGATAGAGCAGCACTCAGGTGTCCCTCAGGTGACTTAAAATCTAAATAAGGACAGATTTCCCTCCAATCTGCTCTCTGAATTTGGTATCACTTGCAACTTACTGTGAAACTTCTTTTTTTTACTCTTATTTTTCAGCCATTAATTAACTTAATTGAGTCTTCTCTCTTTCCCTGTCTCATCCACTTCTGTCTTGTTCACTTTAATATCCCTTTGAAGCAGTGTTAATGTGAGTGGTCAAAAGAATGTGGGAAATGACCATCAAATAAGCAACAGAATATGGAATATGTTGCTCCTGTGTTTGTTTTCTGACCTGTCAGTGTGCTGAAAGGCTGAAATCAACTGCTGTTCCTCATTTTTGTTGAGATTTTGAGCACTCCTAAGTATGAGCTTGTCACCATGATGGGATGGAGCCAACCTGAACCCCCAAAAAACCTCAAATGAAGTGATTTACAGAATGTGAACTTTGCTCCTGCATATCTATTTTTATTGTAGAGCTTCACACCTGTAAAAATGCTGTCAAAAACCATTTAAGACAGTGTTTTGCCATCTAGAAGTGACTGAGATTCACAGGTGTCAGGTGTGAGACAACAGGGGCTCACACCGATGACCTGGTGGGCAGAATTTGAGTGCAATCACAACTGCAGTCCTTCAAATCAACCTGACACAAACACAAGCTTCTCATGGCTATTCCCTCTCGGTATTTAACATCTGGATATTTTTTTTTAAAGAAAGCTAAATGGATCATGAAGAAAGTAAACTCTTATAACAGCACATAAGAAGGAAAGTTAATCAGCTGTGAGGAGGCAGTTATCATCCCCAGAGAAATTAGTGTCACCAGAGAACTCTGACCCTCCAGAGTATCTGCAAGCTCTAAGATTGTCCTCACACATAACAGACAGAAAGTAAAGCACCTCCTTCAGAGACCCTGAGAACATTATCAGCCCAGCTTGCAAACATTTGCAGAGTTATTAGTTCTGAGTCTTTGTGACACGAAGCCTAATTATAGTTGAATATCTTCTCATAATAAGAGGAGTTACTGACACCGTGTCAAAACCACTCATCTGGTCTGATTACATTGGGATACTTTTTTTTCAGGTTGCCCTTTTCCCCTTCCCCTCTTCTTTTATAGGGTGTTTGCACAGCACACAGGAGCATCTTTTGTTTCATTGCTTATGATACTCTGCTCATGGGGGACCTGTAAACTTATTTAAATAACAAAAGCAGAAAATTGTGCTCCTGAGGCCAATTCATTAGAACCACCTATGACTCGTTTCAGGCACCATCTCCTGGCTTATTGCACTGCAAAAAGGAAGCTTTCCTTAGTTAATGTTTGTGCAGCATCTGACGAGTACTTCTGCCTGGGAAAAGCACGGAATTCAGGCTCAGAGCAGAGAGTGGCAGAGAAACATCTGAAATCCACGTGGTTCCCAGTGAATTTTAATCCCACCCAGGTTATCTCACTACAGCCAGTGAGATTCCCTCACTGGCTTTGCTCCCACTGCTCTGTTGTGCAGCACATCCTTTCCACAGCCAAATACTCGCCTTACTAAGAGGTGACCAAAGCAGCCTGAGGCTGAAGCTGTCCAGGACAAAGAGGGATTAAAAGATCGATTTGGGGTTCAGACTGCAAGGAATTTTGTCGGGACTAGGTTGAACAGACAAAGTGGTTGGTTAGAAAGGCCATGTACCTTTTGTGGGAGGTGCAGGTTCTGCAGTCCCTACCCCTGCTTAGAAACACAAGCCTGTCAGGAGGTTTGAAAACTGACTCTTCCATAAATATGGATCACATAAGAAGGAAGCTCCTGTTTATGCTGTTCTAATTATTCACTCTGCTGCAGCAGTTGCTGATTTATGTATCACAACAGCCCTCCCAGTCAATAGAAATAGTGGGGATGTTGTTGAAGAAGGAGGAGTTCCAGCTCAGCAGAACTGATGGCTGCAGGTCGAGAACACATTGCAGAGAGAATCCTCACTCCTCCAGGAATTAGCTTTCCCAGCCAGATTTCAGACTACCTCAACAGTAAAACCTCTTGCAACATGGCCATTTCTTTGTGAAACACCTAAAAGGAAGCTTTGCACATTTTACCTGAAGCTTCTGTGTATTCTCGTCATTCAGTCAGAGAAATGTAACTTTGTTGGGGTTTGGGTTTGTTTGTTTGGGGTTTTTTTTCATTTGCTACCAGGTGAAAGAATGGAAGTGGTTTTCCTGTGCCCTGCCCTCTGGAATGCCCTTTTGTCCCCCACATCCTCTCTCTCTGAGCACCCCCTCAATGCTGTCCTGCTGCCTGAATTTCTGGAAACAGCTGGGGGTTAAACTCGGAGGCTGCCATTGTGCTGAGGGAATCGATTAGCACATCACACCAGCTGCCTTCGGGACGTGGGATTTGTGGTGTGCTGACTCCAGAGGATGCCGGTGATGAGTTCTGTTACTAAACCTGCCCCCAACCTGGCAGCTGCTTTGCAAACACGGTCATTGGAGGGTTGCACATGGAACACTGACTGTGGGGGGCTGTAAAAACGGTCAAGGTTTTTGGGGTTACTTATTTTGCTCAGAACCTGTGCTTTTCTTATCCCTGTCAATCTGTCTCATTGAAAGAAAAAAAAAAAAATCAAACTCTGGCTATGACTCAACAGCAGACTGAATAAATTAAAAATTAAAAATAAATGGCATCCTTATCACTGGATTGCAGCGGCTCTGAAGGAGTAACACGTAGTTCTCACAGTCATAGTGTTCTCTCTTTGGGTGATGTGAGAAGCAAAACCATTTAGGGAAAATAGGGGCCTTTGTTTAGAGTGATGTCAGCTTAACAAAGCTTTTAAGCACACGGGGGGGGGGACTGAGGGAACTATTCAGGAGACCAATTTCCTAAGGTACAACTACACATCTATAAATATGTAAAAATATCTGAAAGTATGAATAAGTACACTGCTGGTGCTAAACCTAAAAATCTTTTTTATCTCTACCAAAAGAAACAGACCTGGGGAAGGCTTGCACTCAAGCATATCTTCAAGCAACTAAAAGGAAATATTTCCATTTTGAACAGAAAGTCACTCTAGGGAAGTGATTGCCATAAGAATTTGTCAGACATTGTGTGGTGGAGTTTTTGTTTAAATAAACAAAGAAGGAACTAAATATTTACAGGACAAAAGACTATGTTAGAGCAATAACTTAATTGTGCTCCAGAGCTCAATCTGATTCGTTTTCCTCATTACACAGCCAGGTAGGACTTCTCTTTTTCTCCTCTTTCTTTCAGAAGGATTTCAGAGTCAGCTATCAAAGACAGGATTTTGAATTAAGACTCAAGCTGGAATTAGAACAAGTGAAGACAAGTGAAAACAACTCATAATCACAGGCTTAGCTTTTCTCCTGATTTAACTGAACTGACATGAAATGGCATTAAGTTAATGCTGAGCACAATCTTCATGGCCTTGTTCCCAAGGAATGAGAACACTCTCAGAAGAGCACGAGATGATCCTAAATATTTCCTCCTCTTCCTTACCCAAGCAGTATTTCCTCAATCAGTAGATTTATAATTTATGTAAGATTGCTTTTCTGGGCAAAGCTGGCCAAATTATGACACTGTTGCCTGGTGCTCTGCCTCCATCCTATCCCTGTTCAGGGCTTCTGGGGAGCTCTTGAACCTGCTCCAGGCATCTCCTTAAAGGGATTTGGCTTCCTAATCCTCTGTGAACACATCCTGGGAAATACCAGGTGCTGCAGGAGTTGCTTGTGTCTGAGGAGCAGAATGAGAGAAGGGGGAGCAGAGACTGCAGCAACTATTCCAAATTAGTAGCCACTTTCTTTAAGCCTTTGTCAACAGAGACTTCATTTAGAAACAGGAACAGTCATTTCTAGGTGGTAGAGGTCCCAGTGAAAGTTTTTGGTGTCTCCCTCTACTTGCCAGTGCTCAAATCCTGGTGCAGAGCAGCTGCTCCAGGTCCAACCCCCCGACTGCTGTGTGAGTGAAGAGCTGGCTTAGATCTCTCATCAATAAACAAATATAAGGAAGGCTTTTTCAGCAGTCCTGTTACCAGGTAACCACGTCCTTTCCTCATGGATCACTATGGAAACCCGATTCCCTCCCTCTGTTTCCCCTAAATGAGAAAGCATTTTTCCCTGCCGGCAGAGAGGGGAACTCTTGGATTTCCTGTTCCAGTCCTCGACTCCACAATAGCACGGGGTCACTTTTAATTCTGATGTGAGGCACTTAAATTTGAGCAGTGTTGAAACAGTCACCCCAGGCAGTCTCACAACTGCTTCAAAACAACCTGCTCAAAATTGACTGGAGAGAAACAGAAGCCTTTATTTCTCAGAGAAGGGTGCTATTCCATGCAGACAAAGATGCAGAACACAGCTCAGCTCCCATCCTTCCACCAGCCCTGCCTGGGTCACAAGGTGTTTCCACCTGCACATTAATTGCCATCATGCTCAGCTGATGCAAAAGGAGTCCCAGAAAACTTTAGTGGTGAACTTGAACTGGTCTAAAGTCAGGATAAAACTTTCTGAGCACATCTCAGGATGATTCCCAAACTGCTCCCGTCTGCATTTGGTCGGGTCTTTTTCTTACCAGCTGACACGGAGAAGTGTCGTGATGAAAACAGACCTACTTCACCTTTCATTTTGGCCACAATGCCCACCAGACAACACTGATTTCACCCATACTTCCATCTTCACTTCAAAAAAAAAATAAAGGCAGTAGCACATCTCCCAGCCCCAAACACAACCAGGTGCTTAACTTTTGTTGAAATGCTTCTGACCACAAAAAGCTGATTTTGGTTTTGTTTGTTTTTTTTTCCAAAGGCTTCCAGGGTTCTGTCTTATGATGTTATTTAAGTCCTGCAACATTGAGGGGTTTTGATGACCAAAATCTGTGGCTTTCTTTCTTGGTACTCCCCAGTTTTAAAAATGTATGGTGGTATGTCCTATCAGTACCACAGATGGGCATATCAGCATGTTTCCCTCCTTTCTGAGCTTGCATACTGAGATCTTAACATCTCACGCATTTCAACTTGTATATTTATGTGTCTTTGTCCTGGGATCTCTGCAGATCTGCAGCCATAAATGACATTATCCATTCACCCTTTAATTATCATCATTATTGCTTTCTTTGGAGCAATAAAGATGCCTAGAGGCATCTGGAGTTTCAGACAAACAAGTACAACAAAGCAGCCCTTTCCTGTTATTAGCTTCCATGACAATCAGAAAATTAGTTCCCACTCTAATAAGTTATTTCCAACAAAATTCCTTTGCTCTTTTAAGTTGCCGCCCCTGAGGCTGAAGCAGGGAGAACCACAGGCAGGCAGTATTTTGCTCCTTAGCTTCATGTTGCTTTACCATGATTTTTCATATTGAAATTCCTAATTTCCAGACAAGGAGAGGCTTCCAGTGAAAAACTTGCACTGAGAGCCAAGAGTTTCAGTATTTTTGCATAAAATTATGAAAATTTCATAGCTTGTTCTGGCTGGAATTGTTTTTTTCTAATTTGCGAGCAACCTTAATAAAAAGGGTTATTTTACCTGATCTTTTTCTGGACACATTTAAGGCCACTTTTTATGCCCCTGGGAGGATGTTAGAGTTGAAGCTGGCAGAGGCCAATCATAAATCATGTGCAGTGTTGGTCCAGTTCTATTTGTAGATGCACCCAAGGAGAAGCAGATGTAGCATAAGCAAAAAAACCTGAGAGCTGTTCCTAAAAGTGTATTGTTGGAGCAAGAGGAGACAATTTTGCAGGCCTTGGGAGAGCTGGGTGAGTCTAGTTATAGACACTACAGATGAAAACCTTGGAAAAGAGCCTCGTTTGGCCACTGCATCAGAGGACTGACATCAAGCAAAAGCTCAAAGCCCCTTTCCTGGTGCAGGGGGTGGTTCTCTCCAGCAGAGACACCACACAAGACAGCACAGAGCCCACTCCAGATGCCTGTGCATCACTCCCCTTTGAGGGATGCCCATCCCAGTTCAGGAATAGAAAGCTCCACTCTTTGAATTTACTTCAGCATGAGACTGCACTCCTTGGCCCTCAAGCACTGGCTCTTCTCAGCACAACAGCCCAGTCCTCAGAACAGTACAAGTTTGGGAACAACACTACAGAAAAAAAAATGAGCTTTGCCCTTGCCTACATGCACATAGCATCTGGTCCAGGCCTGAAAAGGTATTTTAGAATGATATTGTCAGATGCTGATTGCTTTGCATTATTGAAGGAGCTTCTCCTACGGTAACCCAAGTTGCTATTTCATATATTATAATAATGACAATGTGGAAAAAATACTCACTGTGTCCTTCCACCTTCCATTGACTGACCCTTTTGACAGGCAGCAAATTCCCCTTTGTGCTAAAGGTAAGCACAAGCCAGCAGGAGAGGATATTAGAGAGGGGCTTCTGAGTCTCTGATCAAGCTCCACTTCAGTCTCACCTCAGACTTAGTTACTGCTTTTGGTTTTGCACTGCAGGAGCAGCAGCCCTGGAGGGTTCTTGGGGTTGTTTCCATCTCCCAAGGAGGAGCAGCTGCTTCTCTGTGGGCTGTATATATGTGGGCTGAGCCTTTGGCAAACTGGATGCAGCTGTAGAGGGTCAGTGGGATCCTAGGGGCATTGGGAGGATCATTGCCAGCAGGTGATCCTGCCCCTCTGCTCAGCTCTGGGAGGCACCTCTAGGGTGCTGTGTCAAGTTTTGGACTCCTCAGGATAAGAGGGATATGGAGCTCCTGGAGCAGATCCTGCAGGTTGTGAA
>NW_021940729.1:459320-474806 GCF_001715985.3 Manacus vitellinus
CTTATGAAGTGTTTAGAAGTGCTCAACTCGTGCTCCTGAAAATGTTATCCATGAGCCACCCTGCCAATTTTTTGTGTTTACTGTTCATTAGAAAATAGGCCACTGACTAAGCTCATCTTAGCCAGCCAGTACCAGAAATTTCAAAGGAGATGAAAGCAGAGCAGGTCCTAAACCTTCATGTTCCCCTCACTTATTTTCCCCAGTAGAGAAAGGCTGGTTTGTGGCCCAGCACAAGCATTTCCAGCAGGGATTGCAAGGAAAGGAGAGAGATCTCTCCAGCCTCATGCCTTGTAACCCCAAAAACCTCGTGAAACTTTCTCCAGTTGCAAACAGAAGCTAAACTGGGAATCCTGGAGGGAAGAGAACTTTTTAGGTGCATCCAGGCGGTTTTCCCGTCCCAGCCCCTCGGTGCAGTGTCATCTCCCGTCGTTCCAGCAGGTAGAGCTGTGGCTCCAAATATTTCCCGGAAAAGCAGCTGATCTACTCATTTGAGCCCCGTCTGTCTTCTCAACCGCAGGACTCGGTGTTTTAGATCAGAGCTCTGAAAACAAACCCGGACCAAAGCACATCCACCGTGCCCGCCCTTCCCGAATTGGCAGGAATGAAACCGGGATCCATCGGCTGGACAAGCCTTAATCTCGCTGAGACAGCCCTGAGACTGCCCACAAACAAATACTTAGTGACACGGGCTGAAAAGCTGAGCTAAAAGCCTGGCTGTGTCCATGAACAGTGAGGCAACAGGAGGTGACAGCATTTTCTGCCATAAACAGAGGTGGAACATCCACCCCTGGGAACTCCTGAAGCATCACCAGCAAAAGCAAACCCACTGATTCTCCCCCTCTTCCCCAGCAGGAATGGACACAAAGGAAACTCTTCAGGATGCATGGCAATCCTGGGGATTAGTGTATTTTTTAATTACTTTTTTTTTTAGCTAAGACTCCAAACACAGAATAAAAGTGAATCTGGAAAACGTTCAGTTTTTTAACTTGTCGTTTGTTTAAGCAGTATTTAAACATTTCCCCCCCTCCCCAGAAAATCCATATATTTCCTAAGTCAGTCAGAACTGCCTGGTTTAGATAAAGTACATAGTACTGTTGCTGTTTGTGGATTATCATGGATAGTTTCCAACCTCAGAATTTTAAGTTTCTTGACAGAGCCTCTTCTGAACCTGGACCAGGCCTGCAGTGACTGTCAGACAGAGGTTTAGTGGCTGGAGAGAATTAGATCTCTGGTCTTGTTTCAGTTTCTGACTGTACCAGAGAGAGAAACATCCCTCCTCCCCACGAGAGAGATCCCACTGGACAGGAAGATGGAACCTCCAGATATTTGTCTCCAGCCCAGCCCTCAGATGTGACACCAGACAAGTAAAAGGGGTGGTTTCTGCACACAGAAACCTGCATGAAGGTGCCCAGTGAGCCACATCTTTAGAGGCTGAATCAAGAAAACACCTTGGGATAATAAATTAACCTCCAAACAGGAAGAGGCAATTATTTGCACTTTACTACCCTTTCTGGATTTAGTTGATAGCCTTATGATAATTCATTTATTCCTTTTGAACAATATCAGTCCCACCCAAGGCACAATAGTTCTGTGGAAGAGCTGTAATTATTGAGCTCTTTGAAGTTGCTTGCAAGTCACAGTCAGAGGCCGTGCAGGAAAATATGAATATTGAGTATTATAAAGAGAAAGAATGTCGTTTGGAGTGTCTCCAGTGCAAGGGCAAAGAGACACTGAATTAATGTTTTCTGACATCAGTGGACAGTGGCGTTTTCAATGCAGGCAACCTCGGTTCCATTGCTTTTCATGGAATTAGTACAACTGCAATCTGCTGGGGCTGAGGTCTCAAATAGTAGAAATTGGTGCAGTTCCATGAAAAACAGTGAATGTCTGTTTGCAGAGGATCAGAGGAGTAGCTTGTTGCTTTTTTCCCTGCAGCCTGCTGATATTCCATCATTTTCCTCTGCTGTCTTTTGTCACTGACACCCGTTGGTAACAGTTCTGAGCGTGTCTGCACATGCTAGGAGATGATGTGTTACCCTCAGTAGTATGTCTTCCTTAATCCAATATTAGAATTGCCATGGAAACCTCTTAGCAACATGGAAGGGGAAAATGGAATGAGAAAGGGAAGATGCAGTCAGCTCGAATGAGAATTCCAGGGGCAAAAAACCCCAAACCACAGCAACCTGCTTGCCTTGGGAAAACACCAGCAACCAAACTAAGCTGCATGTGAGAGGTTCAGTTTTCAGATTCCGGGGTGGATTATCTGCAACCTTTTTAGCATGCTCCTTTAAGATGCTCTGTGGTTCAGGTCCCCAGCCTATCTTTTAGTTTTAACAGCAAACCCCTTTTACTAGGAGCTCAGCTTCAAGTCTTGAGCCTGGTTTTTATTTTAGCTGTGGGGATTTTATTCTCAGAGTCCACGGAATACATTGAGCAGCGAGCAATATACATTTATTCACTCACTGGCAAATGTTTCCTGTGTGGTTTGACAGATTTTGACAGCATGGGTAAGATTTAAAAGATGATAAATGGCATTGGACAGCTAAAGTGACACATGTTGAAGGTACCTGGGGAAACACCTACAGCACAGGGGCAGACAGATCCCACCTCTGCGTTGGTTAGACATGAATTGGCTCCAGAATGGGAACCATGGAGCTGAAAAGATGAGCTGCTGGGGTTGGTTGAACAGAGAGGGTTGGCTGCAACTCGGGGAAAAGGAGAGTTTATGACCTCTGGAAGAAGGAGCAGGTAGTGCAGGAAGACTATGAGGATGTCATGACTTTATGGAGGGAGAAAATTCGAAGGGCCAAAGCCCAGCTGGAACTGCTGTCAAAGACAACAAAAAGTGTTTTTATAAATGCAGCAGCAACGAAAGGCAAACTAAGGAAAATCTCTGCCCTTTCCTGGATGTGGGGGGAAACACAGTGATGAAGGATGAGGAAAAGCCTCTTTATCTACTTCCCTAATTTTCAAGTCAAGGGAGGAGGGACACCACTGGTCCTTTTTTTTGACACTTCCACAGCCTTTGAAGTCCAGCTCAGCTCTGGGGTCAGAGGAGCACACGTTCCACTGGCTCAGTTTGCAGCCCCCCAGCACTGGTGGAACAGCACCTCAGGCTCTGGCTGGGAGAGGGACATGCAGAGAACAGAAATGCCTGCCCTCAGTACTCAGGCCACTCATAAAATCCTGCATAAGACTTAAGGCCTCTGCTGTGCCAGACAGTCTCATCAGATATTTCTGACCATCTCCCTGAAATCTGCTTGAAGGAACACCACTAAGTTATTTTCACTGGGTTGGGGAGGTGTAACAACATTTCCACCCAGCTCAGGACATGTTTAAAGAAGCTTGAATTTATCTTTCTGCTGCTGAATTTCAGAGGCCCAGTGTTCAGTGTTTTCTGAGAAATCAGCTGTTGAATTTGATCCTTATTGTTAAAAATAGTGCATTCACCTTCATATACACCCTTTGGTCTCCCCACCTCTCCACCAAGTGCACCTCCAGGGCTGGTTCTCCTGGCTGTGATCTTCGACAGGAACTAAAAGTGGGCTTTGTAAATGACTCAGAAATTAGGATTTTTACAGGACTGACAGTTGACATAATGAATTACTGTACAAGTAAGTCCCACTCCTACAGGAATTCACAAAGGAGACTCACATAGTGATTAGTGTTGCTTTCAGCAAGGCCAATGTAAATGCTGCATAAATGTCTAAGACAAGACAAACTAATAATTGTTTATAGATGTCAGATGTCTAAATGTAATGTTGGAAATCACAACAAAGTGCTTTCTTTACCATAAACAAGGAAAATACATTTTATAGGTCTTTTATAGACTTAGAGACTTTGTTTTTCATTTCCAAGAGAGGTCACATAAAATAAATCCAGGGCAGAAGGACAAATGTCTTTAAATATCAAACATAAATTACCCCATAATGTCAAATTAGGTTAAAAAGTAGTATTTCACTAATGAGATGTAAAATAAGACATCCCACTAGATGGCCAAAAGCTCCAAAAGCATCAGTGTGTGTGTGAATACTGAAAAATAGATATTTTCAATTACCAACAGGCTTCTGATGTTCTTCAGCTTTATCAAGAGACATTTATTAATGGATAGATAAAGGCAGTTTTGTGCAGGTTCATCAAAAAAGTAACGTTGGGGAAAATCAATATACTTTCACTTAGTTATACCAGACTTATCATACTCACAAGATTTACTGTCAGGTTAAACCTTTGGATATCTGCATACATTTATCATAAAAGCTGATGTCCATTGTCCACTCAGAGAGAGAGGTAAAAAATGCTGTCCTTAAAAGTCATTGTAAATTTCACTTTTACTATATTTGCAAATCACTTTATCTCTTACATTCAGACATAGTACAATTTCACCTTTTTCTTAGTGTGTCATCCCAATTCTGCTTCGAGGCATTTGCTAATCCTACTTCCTTTAAAACACTGCTTTGTGTTCTTTTATTCATTACAGTTTGTGGAACTTCATTCATTAAAAAATGAGACTATTCTTACATTTCTAACACGCTAGTAAGTGCATATAAAAAAATACATGTTCCAGTCTTTGCAAGGAGTGAAGGTCTGAAACACCTGTCAAACTGTTAATAGGGAGAATTGATCCCCTATAAATGAGAATATACAATGTGGCTGCCTGAGCAGCAGGAGACTACACATGATGGCTCAGAAAATCACTGGCAACAGGGCTTGATTCCCTGACCCTACAAATAAGCTGATCAGTACTTCCCTTGTTTGTCCAGAAAGCAGCAAGGTAGTAAACTTTTAATATCATGTTTGTTCAAAACCCAGCTGCTCTGCTGCAATGGTTTAGAAGCCAACTTATTTTGGGGTGAGTTTTTTTCTTGCTCTTGCACCACAATGCAATCTAAATTTTTCAGTATGTGACTGCTGCTTATAATAAGGCTGATAAACAGAAACTGATTCCAGAAAGGCTTGTAAAATGGAAAAATACAGATAGTCCCAAAAATGTCTCAAAAAGCCTTTCGAGCTGGCAGTTCAAAGCCTTGTGGTGTGGGGTTGGTTAATGACAGGGAGAGTCTGACACTGGAAAATCTTTAGAAGGGCAGTTTAAAATGGTAAAATCTGGCTATTTCCTTCTCTTTGCATCTGATCATACCCTCAAATAATCCAGTGGGAGAAGAAATTAGTTTAATTTAATTAAATACAGCAGATTAGCCTTAATTACTCTGCAGAGGATGGTTGTATGGACACTGCCTCCTGAAACTGGAACTTCCACGGAAAGCTGAAGGAAAAACTTGGTTAAGGCTGTCCATGAAGTTATTTACATGTGGAGCTAAAATTGCAGTTCTGCATTTGTTAACTCCTGATAGTAAGCAGATTCTGAGTCAGCAGAAATCAGCAATAAAGCTGGTTTATGTGTGGTAACAGGAACCCAGAACTGGAGCGAGGGGAGGCCTGGTGTGTTTGTTCCCATCTGGGAATACCTGAGCTCCTCAGATGTTCCTGGCATTGCCACACACAGTGGAGTCACAAGGATGATCCTTTTCAAGGCACAGGGACACTATTCCTTTCCAATACATGCTCTTTGGAGGAAAAATAATAATAATATCGGATGCATCTGTTTACAGAGCATTTTCAGAAATTGTGTGTAAAACCAAGTGCTTTGGGGGTGAAATATCAGAGAACAGACACAGCAAAGAACAGCAGCAGAAGGGAGGGTTTCATTTAGCCAAAGGTGGAACTCAAACCCTGCACTGCATGAGGATGCAGGAAAAAGCAGCCAAACCCTGGGAGTCAGCCCAGCAGCTGAACTCCAGAACTGGCCACGTCTCCTGAAAGTGGGAAATCCTGGGAGAGCTGAATGAAGTGCCCCAGAGGATCAATGTGTAGAAGCAGAGCTGGAAGCAAGGGCTGAAGGAATCCTTAAATGCAGTTCTGCTCCCCCTTTTTGCATCTCTCTGAAACTGAATTTCAGGAAGGTGCTGATTGCTTCGCATTGTAATTACTGACCCAAAATGCAGTTATTTACAAGAGGATCTGTTAAAACAAAAGCAAAAGGAATAGAATTTGAAGCACTCCTGAGCTCCAAATGCTGTCATTGTCACTGTGTTTTCTCAGCATGTTCCCCCACCACGAAAGACCATTCCCTGGGAATGGGTTCCTGCTCCAAAAACACGGCATTGTTTCTATTCTTTTGCATTTGCTTTCCATCTCTGACTGCTCAAAACACATGAATGTGACAAGAAAAAAGTACCTAGACCACACTTGCAGAAGAAAAGGTGCTTTCTCTTTAGACAGACCCCAAGCACTTCCTTTCCATCACTCACCCTTTGTCATCCCATGTCTCTTTGCTCCTCTTAGGAGCTCATATCCTTTCATTTAAAAAAATATTTCCCCCCCCCATCTTCTTCGCTATCTTTCGAAAATGTGATAGAAAAAATGAATACTTTGTTTAATCTTCAGCTTAAAAGTGACCAGATATCCAGAGAGAACCAACACAGCCCTGCTCCTGCACCACAGTAAATTCAGCACAAAGTTCCTGGGTAAAAAGGGCATGATTATATAAATTTATAACTGCTATGGGGTCACAGCACATTATTCTGTGGTGCTCTGTTCATATATCTGTATCTACAATGTGCCAAACGGTGCAGTAGAGTTATGTCACCTGGCATAGAAAAAGTTAAGCAAATAAATGTCTTATTTTTACAGTGAGTGAAAAGTATTTTAATCTGCATTATATATGTCAGGTGTTTTTTTTTGTTTTTGTTTTTGTTTTTTTTTGTTTTTTAGATTTATAGCAGATTCCACCTCTTAAATCTGTCATTTAGTAAATCCATCAGGGAAGAGCCTGACTGACTGGTGATATCTTCTGCTGAGGTTTTTGTGCACCACTGCTCTTACAGGGGTAGCACAAAGGGCATTTCACTGCTGTGTTAAGCACTACTCAGAAATTAAAAATGACACCCCTTATTTTCATGGAGGAGGGTATGGATGCTTAGCAATGTGTCTTATACACACATTTATTATGAGTCTGGGAAACTTTTTAGATTTTGTACTTCCTTGAAAACACTCGCCCAAACCAGAAAGCAAAGAGACAGAGCTTATTTTTTAGTGCCTAAAAAAAATCCTCAGCAATTTTGAATATTCATGAAATTTCAACATTCATTGAATATGAATTTTTAATATTTCCACTGAAGTAGGTTAGAAGAAATGCATCGTTGCCATCTACTAATCCCTTCCTTCAGTTTAACATTACAAAAAACCCCTTTCCTTATTTAATATTTAAATCATGCTTCTGTGTGATCTTTGTCCCCAGTATAAGATCAGCAAGATGTTTCTCCCTCCAGTGTGTTTACGAAGTTATTGATATGCATTCCATTCTCACTGGCTCACCTCCTGAGTTCCTCTTGCCTATAAATATTCTGAAGGAGCTCCTTGAGTGTTTGGTTTCCCATATATCAAACAGGGCAGGTGAGGCTGCTGCTCACTGCCAACGTCAGGCTGGATATTCCCCAGTAAAGGGAACAAATGGATGCTCCCCTCTTCACCCCCAGGGCAGCACTTGCTGCTAAGCAGGGTTGGCATTGGCTATTAAACCAGAACACAGCCAAAATCACTGAGGAAAATGCTCTCAGAGGGTTGGAGTGGGCAGAAAAGGGGAATGAAAGCAAGAGCACACCTCCAGCCTATCTGTTGTCTCATGGTCTGTGCCTCTTGCTGTGCTTCACCCAAAACACAGTCCTAACTGTTCTTTACCTGGTACTCGTGAATGTTTTAGCTCCTAAAGAAAAAACTAGATTTTATATAAAGAAAATAGATTTTATATAAAGAAAATAGATTTTATATAAAGAAAATAGATTTTATGTAAATAAAAAAGCGTAAAGCATATATATGTATAGCTGATTAAGATATATATTTATACATATTTCTACCCTTCTCATGGCAGACAACTGGACACAAACCTTTGCCAGCCTTCCAGGCAGTGAGACTTTTGCTTTATAGCTAACTGAGAATTGTCAAAATGGGTGAATGAGCCTGTGCTGAGCTCCATTCTGCTGCAATTGTGCTGTCTGTACCTGAGCTATCTCATTTAAAGTTACCTCAGATATGTCTGGGCACCCCTTACAGAGAGTTCTGGGTCATAAATATATCACATCATCCCAGTAATACCTTCCATGGTGAGCAGCCTGATTTTCTCCCTGTAAAGAGAATTGTCACTGTTAGGAAGAGAAACAGAGGCAGGTCAAATGTGCAATAACTGTGTGCACTTACAGTAGTCATTGCACCAGCAACATATGGAAAAAAAAGGTTGGCAGCTCTCAGCTGTGTCCTTTCTACTCTGGTGAACATCAGAAAACATTTGGAGGAGGCAGCCTGATGATCTGTTTGAATGCTTCATACACTTAGGAAACAAATAGACATGCCAAGCCTCAGCATACAATTCCTTTTTTTTTTTTTTTTCTTGGTGGAGCTTCTTCCCTAAGAAATGAATTTCAGCTGAACTAAATCCAAAGAGGGAATTATTACTGGAGAGAACTGAAGGGTGTTTTTATGCTGCTGCTTTAGGCTCTCGAGTGGATCAAGGAGCTTTTACTGATAATTGTGCCCAAACAAATTAACTTTGAGCTCCGGGTTTCTAAATGTGACTCTCGAAAAGGGCAGTGATCAAAGTCTAGGCATCTTGATCTTGCTGAAATATATTTTTGCTGCTCTTCAGGGCAGCTTGGACTTTACAGAGCGGAAGGTTTGCAGCAGGGTGATTGTGCCTGAGGGTCTCCAGAAGGTTCCTTGTCCAGGGTAGTTTGTGCCTCTCCAAGCTACAGAATCAGTAAGAGGTGGTGGCTGCCACACGAGTGCTGCAGCTTGGCCTGCCTCAAAATGCTGGATGACATAACAGCCATTAATTTCTCCTCTTCCACCCACTTTCCTGTCCAGATTTTGAAACTGTGTAAAACAGAAGCAGAAGGAAAGCTAGGAATTCTATCAAAACTAATTTAGTGTGCATTAAATTACCAGCGTGACTGAGGGCCTCATTGCTTTCTCATGCTTCACTCACCAGGGTACTTGTGGGGATTTTTTTTTTTGGTTCTGAGTCAGTAACACAGGGACAAATATCACCAAAATTGCCTTTCCAGCCTTCTGGTCTGCATCTCTCTTCAGAATGCAGCTTGATTGCTTGTTCCTACCCCGTGCTGGCTCCAGAATGACATCTGGGTCTCTGCCTTGCTAGTGGAGTCATTAGGAAAACCTAAGAAAAATCACATATAGGGCTTGAGCTATGTCCTAGACAGATGGGTTACATGACTTCTAAAGCAGATTCAGTCTTTGGGAATCACCTGGTGACACCAGGGATGTTTAAAACACACAAGTGTGCACACACACAGGTTCGCAGGAATAATACACACATCAAAAAGTGAAGTCCAGACTCCATCAAAGTCGATGAGAAAAGTAATTTTAACTGTGCTGGAGCCAGGATTTCAGCCTGGGAAGCTTATAATTGGAAATTTTAGCTGAATGATTTAAGGTTGAAAAATTAATGCGTTGCTGAGATATTTGAAGATCCTCATTAACTTCATAATTCTGCTGATCATTAAGTCTGAAGATATTTACAGTTCTCTAACTGTAAGTCCAATAAAATAAGACTGAGTTTTGAAAGCCAACTGGTCCCCACTCTGCCAGTATCTCTTACTGTCTTACCAGCAGTGCACGTGCAGCAATGTAAGTTCTTTTATCTCACAACCCTCATTACCTTCCTACTCTTTCATATATAATTAAACACTGGTTCCAGACTTGCTTTAAGCAAGGAATGCAGTTTTTTAGAGCTAATCTCAAAGGTCACTCCACCTTTCCCTGCTCCCTGTAAGGAAAAGTACCTTTGAGCTCAGGTAACGCTGGAAAGACATATTTGCAGGGGGAGGTATTTACCTTTGCCTGTTCTGACCATCACAACTTAACAAAAAACTGGGGTTCTTCTTGAGTAATTATAACTTCCCATTTTCTGCTGCCCACTTTATCAAAGAGCTGGTTCCCACATCCAGCTCATGAAGGTTTCTCTGTCCCAGAGAGGAAAGTGGAACAACGATCATGTAGCTTGGTCTCAGAATTTCAAGGGACAAAGGAATGTAAAGCTCTGCTATAAAAACCAATCATGTGCAAGTGCCTGAACTCCACTGGAAAGGAGAGCTCAAAGCAGGAGTTCCTTACCCGTGTTTCCAATCCCTGCCATCTGTACACGAGGTTTGGGTGGTGACTGGATCCATTATTTCTCCTTCTGAGAAGCACTGCACAGGAGAGAACAGCTGCTGGTAGGGCTGTTCTCATGCTTTGTTAAAATAGGGAGTAAGCAGGGAGCAGAGGGTGTTTTTTAATGATGTGAACAGCACAGCTAAGGATCAGGACTTGCCCTGAAGATGGGACGGGCTTTGTGCCACGAGATGAAAGGGGAGTCAAAATCAAGGATGTTTCTTAGTGCAAAAGATTGATACAACCATCCTGAGGCAAACTGCCACGGGTGCAGTCAGAAGGAGCAGCCATCAGAGAACAGGAATAGTCCTGGATTTCCTGACAGAACACAACAACTTGGTTCACAAATAGCTGCTTCTGTGAAAACAGATTCCTGCAGCAGAGAGGCAAAAACATATTGCAAAGGGAATCAACTTTTTGCTGTGCTAGTCTCCTTCTAATTAACACACCAGTCCTCAGGCAAAAGGAGCCCTCTTCTACAGCCCACACTCCAGACTTGTGCTGTCTCGTGCCTTTTAAAGCAAAAAAAGACAAAGTTCACTTTTCTGGATGAAACTCAGCTGCCAAAGCAGTGTAGTCAAAACTACTGCACGAGGCCACACTGCCCAAGCAGGAACTTCAGCAGAGACTATTTTTCATCTCCACTTACTGGGTTTTCTTAGGAGATTGGTATAGCATGCAAGGATATTTCTGAGAAGTGCAAGACTCCGCTGGGAACTCGGCCTATAAAAAGGAAATGGAGTATGAATAAAAAATTGCACTGTATTAAAAGGAATCTGCACACACAATGAGTGTGCCCATTTGTAATGGCACTTTTTATAACTGGCAGGGAAGGAGAAGGTTATGGATTCCTAATTCTGAGGGAGTGATGATAGAAAATGATGTCTTCTTCAAACAAGGTCACACTTACAGAGCAGGCATGTGCTCCAGCCAGAGAGATCCTGCAGGAAGACTGCAAGTTCTTAAGAGCTGTGCAAAGAAGACCAGTAATTATTTAGGGAGAAATTATTAATTTTTATGCATACCAATCTATATTGTTACAACTGAAGCATTGCACCTTCAGGTCTTCACAGAGCCGTGGCCTTTAAAATGGCAGTCACGTTCCATTCCATTTAATCCTTATTTTTCCTGGGTTTTATTGCAGGTTAAATGGAAGAAAATAATACCTAACATTCCTGCAGTGTTAAGTAACAGACCAAAGTGGAAAAAAAAAAAAGAAATTATTTTGACATCTTATGCAACAGAGACAATGCAAAAGAATTATTTGGGCATTTTGTTGCTCCAATACATTTCCTATGTTTATGTTGACAAATTTATCCTGTTGATGTCAAATTTAGTGGTTTTAAGACTACAGTGCATCTAAGTTTATAAAAACATTTTCTTTGCTTGCCTGAGTCCCCATGCACATCTGCATTCCTCTGCATCACAAATAAATGTGACGTGATGCATCTCTTGATGAGGTCGAGAGCTTTATTCTCACAGAGCCCCAGAATCACTGAGGTTGGAAAAGACCTCCAGGGTCGTGGAGTGTCCCCCCCGTGCCCGATGCCCACCTTGTCCCCCAGCCCAGAGCACTCAGTGCCACAGCCAGGCCTTCCTTGGGCACCTCCAGGGCTGGGGATCCACCTCCTCCCTGGGCAGCCCCTGCCCGTGCCTGGGCACCCTCTTGTTGTGCCAGCCCAGGAGCCCAGGGAGCAGCTGGAGCCACTTTGTCCCTGATTTTTCAGGGCAAACCCACACCTGCAGCTGCCAACCTGAACTAACCAAGCACAGCTGAAGCTGTTCAGGTTTGAAAAGGTGCAGCTCTGCTCCCACCACTATAAATTGGCTGTTCTGGGGCAGGGGACCAAAATAGAGCTGTTCAAGTGCTGTGTGTGATAAACATTTACACTAGAGCTAAACTGGTGAGCTGATGTGAAGGAGCAGCTAATTCATCAAATTTTACAGTCTTCCAGCAATTTTGGGTAAGGACTCTTCATTCCTGATGTTTTTTCCTCTTACTGCTGCATAGTCCTGTGCTAACAGACATCTCTGCTTCCCCCATACTTCTTAAAGTTGTTGTGGTAAGTTTGTTTTAGGTAGAATCTGTGGCACTGTTGCTTGACTTGGTAGAATCACTGCCTGACTGGGTAGAATCACTGTCCAGTGATGCTGATCTTAATTTGGGAAAGAAAGATTTTGTTCTATTTGAAAAGAGTTTTTTTAAAAAAAGAGCAACTTGCTGCAAGAGAAAAGGATTTCCAATTTCGATAATATTCAAAATAGCCTAATTAAAATCTGAATTTTGTTTTGTGGGTTTGTTTTTTTTTCTTTTTTCTGGGTGAAAAACCTGCAAGCTTGGGATTAACAACTATACAGATGAATGATTGAATAATAAGTACTAATCTGAGCCTTGGTAATTAGACCCTGCAGCATTTTGATTTTTAAATGGGAATTTGGTTGTAAATGGATCACAAGGAAGGCAAGGAATGTCTAACAGATGTAAAGAGGTAGTTTAAAGTCATCTTTGTAATATACTGGTGTGTGTGTTGTATGCCCCTGTACAGGACTCTGTATTTTGCCACAGAGTATTTTGATATTTATTTGTATTTTGATAAATTGTGCTCAACTATACCCTAAAGGTCTCAGCCTAAATAAGCAAAGGAAATTAGAAACTGGGCCTAAGAAGTTTTGTCCTTTAGGTCATGCTGTGAATCTTGGAGTAAAATGCAGGACAATTAACTGTTCAAAGCAAAGTTATTTGTGTGTCACTTGCAATTTCATACATTGTATTATATTTTAAACCATATTCAGGCACAGAATAAGGTTCTTGTGAGGTTTTTTAGTGAAAATTTAAATTTCCAGGCTAGAAGCTGAACCACACTTTAATACTTAATGAACCACATCACTGAGTTTCTTTAATTCTTGGTCCTAGAACTCTAGGAATGAGTATAGGATTTTGTGTAACTATAAAATGATTACTGTCTATTTTAATACTTATAATATGGATATGTGAAGGAGTATTCTCTGATGGATTTGTTGAAGGTTATTAGAAATAAACTTCCTTCAGCTGGTTGTTCCCATAATAGCACCTCAGCTGATTAAATGAACCTCAGTAAATTACTGCCTGGAGGCTCAGAAAAATCCCCAAACCCAAGTTAAATTCTGCATGGAAGCATTTCTGTGCAGCCTGGATGGCTTTATTTTCACATCCTTTGTAGAAATCAATGACTATCTCAAAGAAAAAGAAGTTTAATGAGGAATTTATTTTATTGTGTGATATGCATTCAAAGAAAAATTTTGAAGACAGAAAAACCAATGAAGCTCAATATATGAAAAAAAAAAATCTAAAGTGTTTTCTATTCTGAAGCAGCCCCCAGAAACAGAGTAGATCCAGGGTTTTAAAACTGCATGAGCCTTCACTTGTCAAACCTGTGATGTTTTCCACCCCTTTTAACGTAGTGCAATTTTACAGCAATTGTACAGCAGATCTAAGTATAATAGAACGTTTGGCTTAATTTTATATTTTTGTATTTCAGCTTATTTTAGCTTTCTTCTCTCAAATTAGGAGGGAGGCCCCTGTTCTGTGTATAGAAGCTCCAAACATTTCATTATTCCTGTCTTTCCCTTGACCTCTCTCATCCCATTGTAAGCAAACCAGGCATCACTGATAAACTGAGTGCAGTGACTAATGCAGTATTGAATCTTTATTTTCTGGTCCTTTTGCCTCTGTATCCATGGGCTGAGACTTGATTTAGACTAGAATTCTGTTTGGCAGGACATCTGTTGGATGCTTGTGTGTTCCATTGAAGCTCAGAGGTCCTACTGTTGTGGAACAAATACCATTATACATGTTAAATGTTCACTTAAGTGGAAATATCTGAGTAAGATCAGATGTACAGCTTGGTTGAGAATTAAATTTTTAAAATTCAAGAGCACTGAGGTGTCACTTGGCCTCTTCTCTGTGCAGACACCTAAACACTGGACAGGCTTATGTTTGTATTTGGGGTTTATTTTGCAAGCCTGGTTTTGGTAAAGGGCTTGTTGGCTCATGGAAATCTCGAGTGTTTACTCATTTAAATGGATACTAAGTGCTTCTAAACTCAGGAAAAAAATGAATTTATGCCAGCTCAGTCCTAGCAAAAAGTATGATTAGTCTGAATCATCTGATTTTTATCACTCATCTTTCCATTCCTAATTTGGAAGGAGAACAATACAGTTATAGGTGCAGCCATTCTATTTTGTCTGCTGTTACCTGCAGCAGGAAACAGCTTCCAGAAAGTTGTTCCTCTGTTTCTGATCTACTTCTTTCCCTGTGTTTGGTGCTCCTTGGCTCTGTGTTCTCACTGCTTACTTTCTTCAGAGAAAGTAAGTTCAGTCCTCCTGAACTGATTCAAACAGCTGAGCAGACATAAAACTAACTCAGGGGAGAGAAAGGATATACTTTTGGTGCTCAATCAGCCAGCAAAGGGGTCTGAGGGCACAGGAGCTGGAGGAAGAGGCAGTTTTCTCCTTCCTACACAGGATCAGCTGCTGCTCACAGTTTTTGGTGATGCCACATCACAAACCCAGCCCTCTCTGCCCAGCTGAGCTCCACAGTTCCATCAGCATCAGGCTGCAACTCTGCTTTAGTCCTGTGAATTGTTGGGGTGATAAACAGCAAAATAAGAACATGACAGTGCAGGTGGAGGGAGAAGGGCAGGGGGTGGGGGAGGAAGGCTCCCTTGATTTATTCCCTCTGTGTGGCAGTGTCCCCATTGTGGTTCACTCTTTGGGTCTGATAATATTCAGTCATGGCTGATAAACCACACAGTGATGTCATGACCTGCTCTGTTCTGTCATCTGAGTGGATTGCTCAGTTTGGGTTACTTAATTCATTAGCTGGGAACCAACCAGACAGACCCCATACCTTTTTTCCCTTTAAAGCATAGATCCTGAGTTGACCTTGATGGATAATCCAACTCAAAGTTTAAGAATGGAAAATTAAAACCTGAGGATAGTAAGAATACTTGTTTAAATAGATCCTTGCTTTAATCAGAACACTTAATAAGATAATTGGAATGCCTTCATTTGCATTCATCTCAGTCTGTTCCTCCAGCTCTAGCATTACACATTCTTTTTTGCTTGATATTTTTTATTATGGTATTTTGGTAACACAAGCATTTAAATCTAGACACATTACCCTGTTCTTTTAAATCCTCTGCCTTTATTCTGGATTTCTTGTTGGCCTTTTGGCCATAACCAGTTAATTATCCAGCATTTTTGTGGTATATTCTTTCAGTT
>NW_021940729.1:474956-487800 GCF_001715985.3 Manacus vitellinus
TAATTAATGCTGCATTATATTAATTTATTAATTTATACTATACTAGTAGTATAAAATAGTGTGGTAGTAACCTTATTCATATTAATAACTGGTATATGAGCAAGATTGTGGGGGTTTTCTTGTAGGATAAAGTAGTTTTATAGAGTAATCAGGTGATTTGGAATGTGACCGAGCTGTTAAAATAGATTAAAAGCTTCTTTGTTATCTTCAGATCAAAGAAATGATAAGAAAATCTTAGGTGTGACAGACCAGGAGTCGATTACTAGTCATTGAGGGGTTTCCCTGTATCTAAACACATTTGAAAAAAGTCTCCCTGGCGTTTTTTTTCAAGCTTTCCCCTATTGTTTCCAGGAGAACAATAGGATTTGGCAGCATTCCTCTGGAAATCAATCATTACAGCCCGGGTCTGGAGCCAAATGAAATGGATAAAAATTTCTCTGACTGCCCAAGGAGATAATTCCCTGAGTGTGCTGTGTAGTCTTGGTGATAACACCCGTTTCCTTGCTAAGCTTTATTCCAGCCCTGCTGTCAGCCAGGGCTGGGGACGAGCTGTGGAATTGTGGTCAGGAGCCAACAGCCCTGGCCTGCAGAGGGGCTCCTCTGCCGTGCTCTCAGTACCTCACACTTCCTGCAGCATCCTTCATTTTGCTGTTTGTTCCACGTGTTGTTTGTCTCCAGCTCTTTGACTGCTGATTTATTTTTCTTTTGTTACCCTTCTTTTACAATCAGTGATTTTTAAATTTTTTTTTCCCATTTCTGTTTTTTTTTTTTATTATGTTTACACAGATCTGCTCAAAGGCTCGTAGGAATCCCAGGAAACTGCCTTCATGTGGAGACTGTAGTGTGTGCTGTGAGGTAGGGGAAGTGCTTTTTTTTTACAACATCTTTTTTTTAAAAAAATCACTATAGACCACTGCCAACAGCTTCTGTTTTGCTTAAGTCCATTGCCTTTCACTGGGATCTGAGTCTGTTATGTGACAATAACCTTTGGTGCATTTGTACATTGGAATTGGGATGAAATGGTGTGATTTCCACTTTATTTCTGAAGCTGCCCAGCTAGAATTAGCCTGAACATTAAGTAACTCTTGCTTGAAGAGGTACTTCATTTCTGCTTGATTTTAAATAAATGTATTCTCTCAATCAGAGCCATAAATATAAACACCCTGCTCAATAATGATTTCCAGTGCCCTGAGCAATTCTGCTCCTTTTTTTTTTCCTCTGCTGACATCCTCAGACAGCTGTGTGGGTGCTGGAAGTTGTTGCTGGTGGCTCTCAGGGTATTTGGTTCCTGAGAGTAGGCACCCTGTCTAGACTAAGTGATATATTTATAAGGATCTATATTGGGTTGTTGCTGCAAGGATAAGAAGGAGCTTATCAGAATATAACAGGGAGAGAATCCCATCCACATGATGAGGCCTTCCTCAGTTTAAAAGTGGAAATGTTCAGATAACCCACTTAATTTCAGTTGGATTCAGAAGCAGAAAATGGATAGCATATTTAGCTTAAGGGAAGGTATGTGTGGAAAGTTCTTGATGTATTTTACTTCTATCTGGTAATGGAAATAATTTTTTCCATGACTGGAACGATGAAGACCTCAAACATATACTTTTTTTAATCTCATATTTCTGGCATAAAGATACAGAATTTTGCATAAGATGCTGATAAAGGTGAAAGGTCTCACCTAATAATGTATTTAATTCCAAGGAAGTTGGATGTGAAGTCTCATCTCTGTTCAAAGACTGCCTCATGGGCACAGACTTTATCATTGTTGGTGTATGAAGGTATTGACATCTGGTATCTTGTCAAAATTAGGCTGAGGGATTGCAAAGCTGTAAATGCTCAATGGCTTGGACAGTTATTTGACATGCTCAGGTGGCAGCCTTGTGCTGAGCATCCTTGGCTGGAAGTTTGGCTGTGAGTTAATGTCAGTGGTAAAGACAAAGACATCTGCCAGGTTTAATTATCTGTGCAGTGTAACCCCACTGAGGGGAGCTCTGACCTCCTCACCCTCCCCGTCTTCAGGACAGGTTAAAGCAGAAAGGCTTCTTTCACAAACTGCTTGGAGCTTATCAGGGGAAGGCTGTCACCTGTGATTAAACAGCAATGCAGATCTGCTTCAGGAATAATTACTTGGAAAATGTTTGTAGGTAACAAGGTTGCATTATACCCCATGTTTCTCAAATTGGCTGTGGACAGAGGGCCTGCTTTCAGATGTGTCACTCTTGCCTTTCATGCCTGCTTGTTCTGAAAAAAAAAAACAGGTTTATTATTATTTTTAAATACAGCAGTAATGAGATTCATGTCAGTTGTACTGCTGTCAGTTTTATTTATAATGTTTATTTTTTAAATATGTTTTTATTTTGAAACCACTTCCCCACCACAAGTGCAAATATTATAATAACATGCAATGCTGGAAGTGGTTCTGTTTTAAAATGAGCCTTTCAAGAAACTAATGCAGAGGGAGAATATAAAAAGATGTAAACTTTTTGGAATGGTGCTATCAGCACTGAATAACTGCTGGCTAATGCACTCTGAGACAGCACAGATGCAGAAGTGACTGAGTCAGTCAGTGCCCATTTCATTTCATTAGTAGGACACCCAGCCTGGATGGGATTGTGATTTCACATTAAGAGGAAATGACTGAACTGCTAAAATGCTTCTCAGTTTTCTAAATCACTTCCCCTGTAATGCACAGTGTCCCAGCCAACCCTGAACCTCAGCCCCTGAACACAAATTTGGTGAAGATTCAAAAGCCATTTGAGGGTTCAGAGGAATGAGCTACTCACCAACCCTGTAAATGTTTATCAGGCTTCACCCCAGATCCCTCAGTGTCTGCTTTGCCATGTGGGTGAGTGAGCAGGAAACCCAGAAGTCCAAGTGGCACCTGAAGAAAGATGCTTTATGCTTTGTTTTGGACAGGTAATTCCCCTTTAAAAGCCAGGCTGGTATTATTTATTTGACATGTGAGCCTCTAGAGCTCACCTGACCCTGCAGACCCCTTCAACATGTGCACCAGTTGCTCTGCAAACGTTGTCTCCTAGTTCAGCCCTTGGACCTGACTACCCTGGACCAGAGCTCCTGTTTTGCTCTGAGGGCCTGGTGTCCGTGTGACTCCTTAGGAATGTTGGGAAGACAAATACAGAGACTTTGCAACACCTATGTTTTAAGACTTGAATTAGAAAAAAGTAGTAGATAGTGAGAAATATGTCTATTAAATAGCTATCAGGACAGCATTAGGGAGCTCACATGAGATCAGACACTGCTTTTCTTAATCACCAGTGAAATCCTCTCTTCAGTCTGTAGATATCCAGAAGTCCAGACTGATATCTGGTTTTAGATTTATATTTGCATCAGGTATGAGGCCAAATAACAATCTCTGGGGTTTATATCCATCTTGCTTCCACTTTGGATTGGCAACTTGACTGTTTTTTAAAAGCAGAATCCCAAAGGAAAACCTTGCACCACAGGCATTTAGAGTGGGAACTGCAGGAAGGATGGAGGCAGTAGTTGATGGCAAGTAAAATGTTCTGGTCCTTACAGAATCAGATGTCACTTTGACACTGTTCTGACTCACTTGGAGCCTTTGTGGCAGCTGCCTTCGTAAGCCCAAGGGGCAGGACTTGCTTCATTACTGCAAAGGGAACTTCAGGTGCACAATTAGTGGGTGCTGTGCTGGCCTGGGAACCATGGAAGTACTAAATTAAGAATCAGCAGAAAATGGAATGCACAATGGTTGCAAGGATGGCTTTTCCCACCTGTCAGCTGCAATCTGTTCCACTGGCAAAACCAAAGTTTGCTGGCAGAACAGTGCAACCCTTGCTGCAAGCTCCTGTTAGGTGACATTGCAGGAATTTAATGAGAAGGGCATCAAAAGAGAACACCCTGCCCTTTGCTGGTTTTTCATGTCACCCCAGTGTGTGTGCATTAGCACCTATGTACTAATTCCAGTTCCCAAAACCAAGTCTGTGCTTTGCTATTTTAGCTAACACTTACATGCTCTGGTTATTTGCTGCACAACAATTTTGGTGATGGGAACTGGTGAGCACTCAGCCTGCTGAGACTATTTAGAGCAACACTTCCATACTTGTTAAATACTTATTTAATTATCCTTCATCACTGGAGCACTAGGATTGCCAATTTCTTCTGCAAGCAAAGACCTTCCATGAGAAAGGTGGTGTTCTGTCCCCCCTTGATTTCGGGGTGCTGCATGAGAAGTATGCAGGGCAGAATGCTGGACTTAGCTGGGGTGTTCTAAGCTCTTTACATCGAGGTTTGCCCTGCTTGTGATCATTTTAATTGCACTGCATCAGTGCTCAGGCAAACAGAGGCATCTGAAAACCAGAGCAGTGAAGCAGTGGAGGCTGCTGATGACTTGTAATTGTGAGCTGATGGGCTTGGGCTGCTCCCTGGGGTGCACACAGGGGGGGTGGCTGCAGGTGGTGCAGGGGATGAGCCAAATGGCTTTCACTGGCAATGAAAGGAGGCTTGACAAGGTCACTCCATCACTTGTGCTGGCAGCAGATGACAGCACGTTTAGTGAGAGTGTTGATCTGCTTGAGGGTAGGAAAGGATTGGGACAGGCTGGATCCATGGACTGAGCCCAGTTGTAGGAAGTTCATCGAGGCCAAGTGCTGGGTGCTGTGACAACAACCCCCTGCAGCTCCAGGCTGGGGTAGAGGGGCTGGAAAAGCCCTGGGGGTGCTGGTGACAGCAGCTGGATGTGAGCTCAGGGGAGCAAGAAGGCCAAGGGCACCTGGTTTGGATCAGGAATAGTGTGGCAGCAGGACCAGGGCAGGGATTGTCCTGTGCTGGCACTGCTGAGGCACCTCAGGGCAAGAGACACTGAAGGGCTGGAGTGTGTCCAGGGAAGGGTCTGGAGCACCAGGAGCAGCTGAGGGACCTGGGGAAGCTCCTCCTGGAGAAAAAGAGGCTCGGAGGGACCTTCTCATCTTCTGTAACTCCCTGACAGGAGGCTGAAGACAGGCAGGGTTTGGTCTCTGCTCCCAGGGAACAAGGGACAGGACGAGGGGAAATGGCCTCAGGTTGCACAAGGGGAGGTTTAGATGGGATATTAGGGAAAATTTCTTCATGGAAAGGGTTGTCCAGCCCTGGCACAGCTGCCCAGGGAAGTGGTTGAGTCCCCACCCCTGGAGGTGTTTGAAGATGTGGTGCATAGGTGTGGTGCCTGGGGACGTGGTTCAGTGGAGGGCTTGGCAGTGCTGGGGAACGATTGGACTCGATGACCTTAAAGGCCTTTTCCAACCTAAACACTTCTGCAATTCTATCAGAAAGTTCAGCTCTACTTTTTCAAGACCATCTCTGTTTTCATTGTCCTGTTCTTGGGATTTAATTTTTCTGCTGATCCATGTTTTCTCCCTTCAGGAAGAACAGGTCATATTAAAATTAAACTTGGATTAAAGCAAGCAGTCTTGGAATATAAACTGGATTGCTCATAGTGTGTCATGTACTGTAGCTCTGGCAATAATTTGTTGGGAAATGAAGGAAGGGCTTGAAATAGGTTCAAATAGTAGGTACATAAACCTAATATTAAAACAAGTCTCAGGTACTTTTGTTCAAATAGTTACACCTATAGTTAAAATAGTTAAAATGCCATTCTACCTTAAGTAAGATATGTAAAATCCTAGTAATGAGCTTAGTACAGACAGTTGTCTATATAAACAGATAAATTTCGTGTGTATGGACAGATGACTGTACAGATGTGAGGCAGGGCCTTGGTCAAGTTCCTTTTAGTTACCTGTGCCTTCTTCAAATATTGCAGCGTGGGGGGAACAAAAATGCTGCAAGGACAGGAAGGGCAGTGAGATGCTGGGAGGTTTCTGGGGCCCTGCCAAATGCTGGGGTTCAGTCCACTGCCTGCAGTAATGACTTGCCCATCAAGGCTTTTCCCTCCACTCCCTGAGCCCTGCCAGTGCTGGGTGTGCTTTGGGAGTTTGTGTGAGTGGCACTCAGCTTGTCAGAGAGAAAACTGCTGTTGTTTCTGGCTGCTCAGAGACCAAGCAAAGCACAATGTCCCTTTTTCAATAACTTTTTCACAGCGAGGTTTTCCACAGGACTGCTGTGCCTGGCAGCAAAGTTGGCTTCAGAGTGGAAGGCAAGGCACTTGTGATCTGCAGGATGCAAATCCCTGGGAGAGAAGCTCTTTTCTATAGTTCAGGAGGCGTTTGTTAAATGGAGCTGCAGAGCTGTGGGCGCAAAGGTCGCCTCCCAGTGATGGCAGGAAAATCTGTCACGACTCAAAAGCTTGCTTTTCCCTGGCTATGGAGCCCAGCCCTGCTGCACAGATCCCATCAAAGCCCCTGCTGCTGGCAGGTGGGACCTGCTGTGCTTTAGGGTGGGGCTCTTGGGGGGGAAGTCATTCTCTGCTCTGGTCCTTTCCAGCCTCAATTTGTTCATCTTTCAGCCTTAGTTACACTCTCTACATAAGCTTAGAAACAGCACAGCAGCTCTTTCAGTCATTTCTTAACCCTTTTTGCCTTTAGCAGTAGGTTTTTGAGGGAGACAGATAGTTTGTTACCAACCTATTATATACTCACACCTATATTTAGGCT
Source organism: Manacus vitellinus (assembly GCF_001715985.3). Taxonomy (NCBI): domain Eukaryota; kingdom Metazoa; phylum Chordata; class Aves; order Passeriformes; family Pipridae; genus Manacus; species Manacus vitellinus. Next base: position 481,526 of record NW_021940729.1, read on the forward strand.
AATTATCTCTCAAAATGAGGAAATATATTCTGCTTAAAGCCAAGAAAGCAAAGCTGGACTTTCAGAAATTTAATAAACAGAAATATTAGATGTATTTTGAAAGGTTAAGATGATGCCTTTAACATTTACTATTTCTTACAGGAAGACTCATATTTAAATGAGATCTGCCATGAAATAAAGGAGTCTACTTTTTTTAAAAAAAATTGTTGGTAGTCTGACTTGTATATGTAGATAAATACGATGTTTAATGAACATCTTTTGCTTTAGTGAGGCTTTTCCTTGGCCTTTGAAGGAAAAAATATTTTAGTTAGATGAAAGCTGGAGAAAGCATCTCTAGAAACTGAGTGCTCATCCCTGTAGAAGCAAGGAGTTTAAAAGAAACCCCAAAACACTCCCAAACCTTCATTCAAACTGAAAAATAAGTGCTGAAACGATAATTTTAGTGTTTGACAGGGATTGTGGCAACAAATGTCAAAATCCAAATGGAAGTTTGGTGGTTTTTTTTTTTTTTAAACAAAGGGGTGAGGACATTGTGATGGCTTTTATCAATATAAAGAAAATGCAGCTCACGTGAGCTGAGCAGAGTGTTAAGAATGAGGCTTTAATGGCACGAAATCTGAAATCATTCCTGTTGGAGGCCACTGTACTTGTACAGACTGAAAGCCTTGTGTGCACAAAATGAGCCCAGAAGGTCTAATTTTGTTTCTTTGCTATTTAACTATGAAGGGATAATTTTCTTCAGTGCCACCCGTTGGGGCAGAAGCTATTGCCTTAGAAATAAGTAAATAAAAATAGTAAGAGGTGTGTGGGCTTGAGTCCATCTTGGTGTTGTTTCTGATAGCACTTACTGCCTTAAATGTATTTGCTGCTGTGCTGCAGTTTGATCCAGGAGTTATTTTACAGCTCCATATTATATATGAATAAAAACCTGCTCCCAGTGCACGGCCTTAAAGTGGCTCCCCAGGTGCCAGGAGAGGCACAAAGCACTGATCTCTCCTTGCTTTTGAATTTTCAGTGGTTCCTCCATAATGAAGCTCTTTAAAATGTGGATTGCTTTGGTTTGGTTTTGTTTTACCATACTTTGAGAGCAACACTAAAAATGAGGAGAAGTGTTTTGTGCAGCCACTCAGGCCTTTAAGGATCCGTGTCACAGATTAATCTTGATTTTTTGTTATTAAACTCTGTCAGTATCTTGCCATTTCCGTGGGACTTCTCATGCTGGAAAGTAAACTTGTGTGATGTTTAGGAAATTCTAGCCCAGTAGAAGTCAAACTACAGTTTTAGAGCTTCACCCACCACAGAACCTCCTTGGAAAACCTGTGGCAGTGGAGATGCTGCCCAAAGTGAAACCCAGCTTGCTCAGGAAAAAAACCCCATGAAGTTCATGTTTTTGCCATCCCTGAGAAACAATTTTATGGACAAGTTTCATGTAGATGCTGGGAAAAGGGTGGGGTTTGTTTTTTGGAAACTTGCATTCAGTGAAAACTGGTTTTAAACCTTGGAAGAAAGAATACACTGAAACATCCAGTACACCAAACACGACAGTATTTGGTGCTTCATTCCAGTTTTGGTAAATGAGTCTTTAAAAGCAGCTGGAAAAGAAATGAATAGACATGAGCTGCAATCACTCCCCTTGATATTCATTTTCACTTTAATGAAGTTTGATTTTTTTTTTTAATTATTTTTTTTTCCAAACTGTAGTAGAGCAAAACTAATAACTCTCAACCAGCATGAGAATTGGATGCTACTTGTAATTACATCACCTTGGTAATGCAGTAGGATACTGCACATGACTGACTTTTGGATTTCAACTGGGTTTTTTCTATTAGATTCACTCCTTATGAAAAAAAGGTGTTGAGAAATTCTGTCTGCCCGGAGCACAATGTGCACTTGAGAGCAGTCAGGGTCATGTGTGACTTGGAAAAGTTGTTTGGGCTCTTCATCATCTGACCTTCTGAAAAGGGAAATGAAAAAACTGTGCTGGAGGGTCAGGAAGTAAATTAAGATTATTTTTTTTCCTGAAATTTGGCAGTGCCCAGCAGGCTCTGTCAGGCTCCTGGGAACTGTTTTGCAAAGAAGTAGCAACATTTGCTCCTCTAAGTAGTACTTGAGTGCCCAAAGATGTAGGTACAGGTGTTCAGAGAGATTTAAAAAATAACTAGATTAGGCACTTAGACTTTTTAGTCTCTATGTAAATTATTTTGCCTATTTCTGGAACTTAAAACCTTAATGGACAACCCAAAACCTATGAAATAATAGCAGTTTTGTCTCTAAGCTTTCTGCAGAGCTCAGTTTGAAGGCTGAACACTTCAATCACCTGAAGTGGCTCTCCCCTGCTTGCAGTCCCAGGAGTTTGGGTTGGGGTGCCAACCTCGAGGCAAATTAATGCCACGTGGGAATTGCACCATAATGGTAAAAGCATTCATGGTTTTGCCCAAATTTGAGCCATTTCATGTCTGTCTGAATGAGGATCTTGGGAATAAGGATGAAAACTGAAGTAAGTGCAGACTTCTGCTGTGACTTATTAGCACTCCTTTAAACTCACTGCCTTTTAAAGTCCCTCTGTGACACTCCTACTCAATTCTGTAGTATTTTTTGGTCCATGAAAAGTGAAATGGGACTGTTTTGTTTTATTTTGCCTTGTACTATCTGTAAAATATGGAGACTGAGTTACAAAAAACCCAAGCTATTGTTTTTTCAGTCTGATCACTGACATTTCTCTTGCTAAACTTGGTGTGGATAATCCCCCTAATATGGAGAAATTAGTATTATAAGTGCCAAGTTTTCAAATTGAAGTCTGACACATTAATTACATTTGATAAATGGTCTGGTCTAAAGGTAAAATCTTCAACAATGGTATCCAGTAACCCATGTACAGATATCAAGCACCATAAATTCTGGTTATAACCAAGATTTCATGGTGTTTTCCTTGGCCTGGAACCTCAATATCTTCTGAGAAGCACAGATGTGCTTCAAGAAAACCCCTCTGGGTTGGAAATCAGAGCTATACTCTTTCTTCTCTCCTGTATGAAGTTATTCCCCTATCTACCTGATGGATATGCATTAATATTTTAATAGCTGCTTTTGTTTTCCTATCATCCCTTGATGTTCATGTAGGTCTGGAATAGAAAGGCACAGGAATCCATTGTAAGGAAGAGTTGTTTCTAATAAATATACTGATATTATGAAAAGCAGAGTATGCAAGTGCACAGTGTCCACAGGAGAGGGACACTATCAGTGATAAAGTTCTGTATTCTATAATATACAATTCTTCTGAGTAGACACTTCATTTTGAGTGTCTGGTGGGGTTTTCCCCCAGTTTGGAATTAATTTACTGTCTTGGCCTTTATCTTCAGAGACCTAAAAATGCATGTTTTTTGTTTGCCTTCTGTAGTTTGCTGTAACTGTGGAAAAATCATATTCTTAATACACTTACTGCTGTAAAATACAAAGTGTTTATAGAGCAGATGTATCCTCTGCCAGTCAGGTGGGATAAGGGGAAGGGTCCTGTGCAACTGCCCTTCCCTGGATATTTCAGCTGGCACTGAACACAGAAAATCCTCTGTTATCCTTTCATTTCCAGTGCTGTGTGGCTGCAATGTGTATTTGTTTCCTGGTGATGGCACAGATTTAACAAAACTTTCACTGAGTTTCTTGTTGCAGTGCTGTGGCACTGTCAGGTCTCAGGGATTCCCTGGGCTGGCTTTTTCTGCATCACTGGGAAACACGTCTAAAAAGGTCTTTAATATTAAAGTTTCTTAGTGAGAAGAGACTTGGGACCTGTCCCTCATCTTTTAAAAAGGCATGAGTGCCCTCTGGCATGGATTTTCTGCTCATCTGCTAATTCAGTGAACTCCCAGCTCTTCCATTTGATGGTTTTGGGTTTTTTCCCCCTAAAGTTCAAACCACAAAGAGATGAAGGAGCTGAAACATTTGTGCCTTTCCAAGTGGTACCAAATGGGTCTCTGAGCCATGACCCTCTGAAATCCATCAGTGCAGGTCCTGGGGGGTCAGAGAGGAAAAGTTTGAATTCCAGGCAGTAAAAAAAAAAAAAGGTGAGGGAGAAGGGGCAGAAAGTACCAGAAAGTCAGTGGAAACCTGCGATGCAGAAAACTTTGTAGATAGTTTTTTTTGTTGTTGTTGTTGTTTTAATTTTCTATTAGAGATTGTTTGTTTGTTTGTTTGTTTTTTTTAAGATAAACCCACATCGTTTGAAATGTAAAAGCAGGAACTTTTCCACCTGAAAAATGACAGAATGCTGCTGTCTCCTAATCTCCTAAAGCAAAATACCACAGGGAAAACAATATATGAAACCCAATGTTTCCTGCAAATTGCTATTTCAGAATGAACCTATTCAGGAAAAATATATCTCCTAATACCACTCTGAGCCCAGTGCTGACCAGCTGTAGCCTGAGAATTCTGTTCTGGATATCTGGAATGTTTTTATGGTGTTTGCAGTCTCTTTTGTGCCAAAAGTTTGTGTAGTAGACTTTAAGCATGAAAATGGAGACTAATTCTTGGTTACATTCTGCCCTACTTGCATCAAGGACCTCTTTTGTCCTTTCAGTAATGGGATTCTCAGTCTCTGGGATCCATCAGAGGGATTTATCTGTGTAATAAATATGTCCACTCTGCCTATACTTTTAATGTTTCCTGATTAAAATAAAGCTGTTTATCTCTCTTAGCTTCAGTGGCTGTATGTAAACAGGGATTACTGCTCCAGGGATCTCATCCCCAGTGCCAGTTTGCAGCATGTCCAGGCTTTTCTTTGGGAATGGCTGCAGTGTAGGGACTGTGTCTGTCTGAACATGTGCAACTGTCTTGGAGTGAGTGTGGGCACAGGAAAAAAATACAGAACAGCCTGTTCTACTGAGGGTTTTATGTATATAAATATAATTTCTTATTAACCACTGTGTAACACAAAACCAGCTCTTGGAAGGAAATGGACAAAAAAAAGTTTGACCATCCTAACACAATTTCTTCTTGCCCCTCCCCTTCCAAATGGTAATAACACTTTTGTTTAGAAACATTTTTGTTTCTAAATAAACTGTGGATAAAATCTATGCCATAATAAAATAATTGCCCCTTGGAGACACAGACCTCAACTGTGAGAGGGCATAAATTATCCCACAAAATAATAAAAGGCAGGATCAGCACAGAGAGACTTGCTGTGGGAAGAGAGGAGCAACTTGTGGAGGCTCTGCAAGGAGCCTCAGGGCTGGGCTTGGCCCTTGTGTAAATGGCCATTAATCAGAATCATGTTACATTTTACACAGAATTAGCAGGATATGTGGCTGTAAAAATATGGGTGATTTTGCTGAGCAAGCCTCAGACAAATTAAAGGAAGCAAAACGCTTTTGGGGCTATTAAGTGAGGAGATGAAGTCATGAATCACTGATTTATGTGTGTGTAAATATTTCTGCATCCTCTGCTTGTGTTCTTTCCTTGGCAGCTGCTGCTGCTCTGTGGCAGAGGGACCTTGGGAATGCTGCTCTGGCCCCACATGGGTTCTTCTGGTCATTTGTCACTCCTGTGTCTTGGCAAGCAAGCAGTTTCATGCTAACTAATTATTTCTATTTTGCCAGTCTATTTTTGGCAGTTCTTTACTATTGAGCAGGGAAACTTTGTGTTTTCCTCCTGTATTAAGGAGCCAGAATCTTGTCCAGCAGCTTTTGCATCGTCCTTGGATTGTTACCCTCAAAGCAGCCCTCAGTCAGTCAGCTGAATGAACCATCTTTTTCAGGATTGTCCTATTTACACAGACTGAAAAAAAACTGAGGCCAGTTTAAATTCATTGTTTGTTTTCACTTATACCCTTAATCCTTTTTGACTAAACCATTGCTCTCCTTTTCATAAAAAACAAAAAAGGGGGGATAAAAGAGCCAGCTGTTGGCTTTTCAGAGGAGGCACAGGGGGACAGGGTGGTGGCATCTCCTCACAGGTGCCAGTCGGAGCTCAGCTTGCTCTACAAAGGAGTCTGACCACCTTTCTATTTTTAATTATGGCTAAACAGGAGGGGTTCAATAGCAGTTATTGTAATAAAATTCCAGGCACTGAAGTTCTGGTTCAAAATTCAGATTTCTTTCCTTTCCCCACATGTGTCAATGACAGATAAGACAGTTTGTGATGTGACAAACTCCTACAACTTCTGGCTCCTGCAGGGTCCCAGCGTTCCCAATATTAGGACACTTAAGTGGTCCTAATCATCACTTTTGTTCTCTAGGCAAAGGAAGGCACCCTCTTTCTGCATCATGTGTTCTCATGCAATACTTGAA
>NW_021940729.1:488379-493019 GCF_001715985.3 Manacus vitellinus
TGTAATATTTTATTTTTGGTGTAATATTTTATTTTTATTTGTATTTAAATGTATTAATCCTCCCTTTCCCCCCATCTTTCTCCAGCATGTCACACTTCTGCATTGTTTTCCCTTGCTTTGATAGTTTTCAAGAATATTCTGCTCAGTTGATGTAAGGGCATCATGCTATTTTCATGCTGTTATTTAATTTCATTGCAGAGCTCTAATGGATGATTTTGAAGCTATTCCTGTCAGATGTACATGAGGTCTAGAAAATATCACCATGTGAGGTCTAGAAAATATCATCACATGAGGTTCTTCTTCCTTTGCAAAACTGTCACTTTTCCAGCTTGCAACAACTTTTCCAGGTGCTAACGAAAATCTAAAAAAAATTCTACTTGTGCCAATTTGTTGTCAATCAATATCAACAATAAGGTAATAAACTTATTTTCTAAACTTAAAAATACATCTTTTTCTTGTTAGAGGCTGAAGATTACCTTCTGTGATTTGGAGAGCAGAGGGAAGACTCTTTAGCCACGAAGGAAATACTGAAGTGTGAGGCTTCTGATCTGCTATTTTCAGTTGTGAAACAGGAATCACGAGCTGGCTGCTGAGTTTGTTGTAGTATTTGAATAGATAAAAAGCATCTGCCTGTAAGCCACGTGCTGGGGCTGTTGGCTGGCAGCCTGTTCACAAGTGTTCTGGTCAAGGGCTTGAATTCTCAGCCTGTTTAAGCAAAGCCCATTTCTTTCCAAGATTAGATGAGGGATTGCAGAACACTCAGGTACTCAGCTGCAGGTTGTGACCTCGACAAACCCAGTGGTTCTGGGCACAATCAGACTCTTTATGTGCAAGAAAAACTAATTATACATATATGTAGTGTAATCCTATTATAGATATAATAGGATATGTAGCTCAGCCTTAATTGTACATCATTTTCCTTGTACTTTCTTTATATAAACAGTTTGTTTTCTCCAACAACTCCATCTCCTGTAGCTGTTGAAGTTGTTTGCATCCCTCCAAGAGCCCCACAGCTGAATTCTTGTTGTGGGTGTTGCTGAATGAGTTGTGCTCCAGAATTCCCCTGTCCTGATCAGCACTGATAAGTTTTGTGACATCAGTTTCTCTGGAGCAGGAGGGTTCTCACATCCTCGTTCAACAGCACAAAACAGAGTTGCAAACGGGTTTCTGTAGATGTTTCTCTTCCTAAAAACACTGGATGTTTCTGTGTTATCTTTTTCTTAAACATATCTCCAGGTTTTTGGGTTTTTTTGGGGTGTGACAGTGGTGGTGGCTCAAGCAGATGTCCCTGAGCTGGTAAAAGCTTTCTTAGTAAAACTGAGAAAGTGTGTGTACCTTTTGATTTGCTTTTTTTTGTCTTTCCTATGACATAAAATGAAGGATATTCACTGGAAAACCTGCTTTGGAGCTGAGTATACCAGTGGTAAAAACTCACCCAGCACATACAATCTATATTACACAGTAATAGTCTAAAGATATAAAATTTAAAAAGTCTAAAGGACTAGAAATGATTTGGTGAGGGCAATCTACTGCTCAATAAAAATCCCTCATTTTTTAGCACATTTGCTGCATAGATGAACACACCTTAATAAAATCCATCTCCAACCTGGACCCTATACATTTTTATATGTTTTTTTTAAAGTATTCCAATGCATCAGCTGCGCTAGTCTGAGGAAAAAGCTCTTATACCTGATCCTGTCTTCAAAAGTAGCTGCATGTGGATTTGTGTAATGTATTTTTTTATATATGTTTTTTCTCTTTTTCAAAGCTTTGGAGTTTAAGTTTTGGCACAAATTCGATATTTGGAGGTAGATGATCCTTTAAAAGCTTATTTGTAATAAGTCCAAAGAGAGGCTTTGCATGGCAACTCAGTTTTGAATAACATGAAGGAAAGTTTCCATTCTTGACCCAAATGGGACCATCAGTCTCCTGTCATATGGAATGATTAGAGGTCCAGTGCACTGAGCAGAGGGATGAAGGATCCCAGCCCAAACCCCTGCTCCAAATTGCCCTTTTGGAAGGGCTTGAGAGCTGGTTAGCCCATTAGTAGCAGAACTGTAGCTGCTTAAGCTCCTGGCCTTTTCTCCCTTCATTCTCCAGTGGTAGAAGTTCCTTTTTTTCACTTACTTCAAAATCGCCTGAATTATCAGGCATTTGAAAAAACCCAAACACACACAAAACACAGTTCAAACTATTATCCATGGCTTTTCCTTCCAGGTGTCCTTCCCTCTGCTTGTGGTTCCCAGTTCCCTCATGGAAGAACTTTTATTTTCCTCCTTAATAATTTCCACAAATTGCTTTTCCCTTCCTCAGTCATGCTCTTTACTTTTTTGGGGTTTTTGTTTTTTGGTTTTTGTTTGTTTGTTTGTTTGTTTGTTTTTGTTTTTTGTTTTGTTTTTATTTTTTGTGTGTGTGTTTTATTTTTTTTATTTTTTGTGTGTTTTTTTATTTTTTTATTTTTTGTGGGTTTCTTTTTTTTGTGGTTTTTTGGGGGGGTTTTGGTTTTGTTTTTTTCCTGTTTGGCTTTTTTTTTTAATTTTTATTTTTTTCTATTTTGGGGGGTTTTTTTTAAATTTTTTTGATTTTTTTTTATTTGTTTTTTTTTGATTTTTGATTTTTTTGATTTTTTGATATTTTTTTATTTTTTTTATTTTTGAGGGGGTTTTTTGGCCTTTTTTGTTTTTGTTTTTGTTTTTTTTGTTTGTTTTTGTTTTTGTTTTGTTTTGGTTTTTTATTTTTATATTTGTATTTTTTTTTAATATATTCATCCTGTATAACCTGAGAAGTTCAACAACAATAAGTAGAAGTAAGCGTGTTTTTATTTGTAATGAAAATACTTTGCAGAAAGACAGCAATGTTTTCATATTGCCAATGAATGGCTAGTGGGGTCAGGCAGGTTGGCCACACCTGATTTAAGTCCTAAGCAAAATAACATCCCAAAAGTCCTTGGAGTACCTTTGCTTCTGTAACTTGCACTGATGTAGCTGTTTCTGTAAAAATCATCTTCGGAAGCAGATCTCTTTGAATCAATGAATATAATTCCATAAAAATCCTAGGACTGGGAAATTGTATTACACAGTGGGTTTGCATAGTCTAAATTCGAGTTTTCCACTTAAAACACTGAAAAAAATGTCCTCAGTAATTAATTTGCACCATTTAAGTGCACGTGGAATTTTCATTAAAAATAACAATTCTTCTCGGTGGAAGAGAGACTTGAGTGGAAAATCTTTGTCTTAATCATGATGTTTCATGGAGTGTTTAATGAGAAATATTTTTATCTTTAATCTGTGAATTATATATATATATGATTTGAAAAGTAGCTGATGCAAGAAGAAATGAGTGTCGTTCCTCTCCTGGCATCAACTCTGACAGTTGGTTGTGGGAGGAAGATGCCTCTTCATTGTCTGTTTTCCTTTGCTTGTTACCTTCCTTTCATAAATAAGGAATGAAAAACAGCCTTCCTTTTTTGATGTAGCTTATAAGACATTCCTGAGAGGGTGTATTTTTCTCTCTTTTCATTGCCCTGCACTAATGGCAAGTCACACTCAAAACCTCCAGAGACAAACTAGGAGACAAGTACACAGACATATGTTAGATTTTCTTTTATTTAGGTGGAAAACGAGTCATAAATCCTTAACCATCCCTGCAGACTATTTGCAAGACAAAAATAAGTCTCTCTGCCAACGTATCCTGCTTTCAAAAAAGCTTTTCTCCAATGTTTTTCAGAGCTACAGGTCTGTGCAGTAGAAGTGAGACTTCCTGAGGCAGATATTGCACTGAAATGCCTGTTCTCCAGCAAAAAAAAATCATCATGATTGGAAAGGCACAGCCTGTCTGGTTGTTTATGTGCTCTAACACAACTGCCTTGGAGTTTTGTGGATCTAAACAGTTATTCAGGGATCTCTGTGTAATAAATCAGTGTCTGATTGGAAAGGTGGTTTCCTACAGAGGGGCTCTGACAATGCAGGAAACTTGGAATGCTGCCTTGAAATGGTGTCTCTGTGATCTCCCAATGTAGAGTGGCTCAGATGAGGGGATGGAGGGCACCCTCAGGCTCCTGGCAGGTGGGAGTGTGGATCTGCCGAGGGCAGGAAGGGTCTCCAGAGGGGTCTCAATCCGTGGGCTGAGGCCAATGGTCTGAGGTTCCCCAAGGCCCAGGGCTGGTCCCTGCCCTGATGTCACAATGATTCTCAGAATCTAGAACCTTCTGGCACGCCGTGGGCAGAGGTTCTGTGTTGTGTTGGTACCAGTTGCTCTTGGCAACCCTTTGGTTGCCCCTCGGGTCACCCCCAGAGCTGCAGGAGCTCCGGGGTGGAGGAGGAACGGGGTGAGCTGGGAAGGGTCACGGGTGGTGCTGCCTGGGGGGACATCCCTGGCCAAGGTAAGGACAGTGACCCTCTCACTGCCTTTTCTCTGGGTGTTGTCACCTCGTTCTCAGAGCAACAGAGGGGAAAAAGCCACAGCCCATGGCTTGGCCAGGGGCACCCTGTGCTGGGTCAGGAACTGGCTGAGGGCCGGGCCCAGAGAGTGCTGGGGATGGAGCTGCATCCAGCTGGGATCCATCACCAGTGGTGTCCCCAGGGATCAGTGCTGGGCCCAGTCCTGTTTAATGTCTTTATTGATGATTTAGATGAGGGGAT
>NW_021940729.1:493844-653221 GCF_001715985.3 Manacus vitellinus
GGAGGTCCCTTCCAACCCAGCTGATTCTGTGATCCTATGAAAAGCTGCCCTTGACAGCGCAGATGCCTAACAAGGGATGGACGGGTGGGGACAGGCAGACAGGTTTATTTGGCAGGGTGGTGTTTGGTCAAAGGTTGGACTCGCCCTTGGAGGTCACTTCCAACCTAAATAACTGTGAGTCTGTTTAAATATACACACTCCTGCATCACTCAGTGCTTACAAAACATCATGTTTCAACTTCTGCCCTCCTGTGTAGCTTAAAGCAAAACACAATCTATCTGATGTGGAACCTGAGCACTTGTAGCTGAAACAGCCGTTCTGTGGCTTGGTTTTCTGTCCCTGCTCTCAGGACTGCATACAAAAATGCTTTTAGCACAGAGAATCTGCCCCAAACAGCTCTCAGTGCTATAGCCTGGCTGCCTGACTTGTCCTGTTGTGTGTGGCAATGGCAGTGTGCATGTCACAAAATGTCAGGTAATTTTATAGCCCTTGTCAGAACTGTACATGAAAGTGAAAGCAGTGCAGAGGGTAGGTGTTCATTCTATCAAGTGAACAAAGCCACCTAAACGTTTTTTTATTACACTTGAAAGTAGCTTAATTCACTTTCCCCCAGCTGATCAGAAAGTTTTGGTGTTTGATTCTCAGAAGGGGAAAAAAAAAAAAAGGATTGGCAGCTGGAGAGGGCAGGAGAGTTTGCTGAGCAGTGGAAATGCTGGTGTGATGAGCAGGAGCATGAAGTCAATTAAATCCCCACCTGTAGTCTAAGTTATCCAGCCCCAAGTGAGCAGAGGAAAGACTCTCCTGAACCAGTACCATCATCCCAGATCAGAGAGTGACAGCAGGCAGAAAAGTGTCACCATGTCACACCCTTTATTTTATTTCTGGAGCAAAGACTCCACCTGAGAACCCTTCTGCCCAAGGGATGAGTGCTGGTCCTACTGAGTTCTCCAAAACGTTTCTTTGGTTTGCTGCAGAGGGAATATTTCTCTGCTGAAGTCAAGTCACAGCCCAGTAAGTCACCTTGCCAAGCAGAGCCATTATGTGCAAATAACAATTGATTATATGTACTAAAACGTTAATATTAGCAGCTAAAACTTTGTCACTTGGCAGGGTGCTGCATGTCCTGTCCTTCCACTGCAATTATTGCTCTTCTCTAGATGTGACTTCAGTGAATAACAAGTGTTAGAGTCACTGACACCTCAAACGTTCTTTGAAGAGACTAAAAGATGGAAAGGTTAAAAAAATATGCAATGTCTAACTAATGTTGATTATGAAAATTGATTGTTTTTGCATAACCCTTTCTGCTTAGGAGAAAAATGAAGGCAGTGCCTTCTTCCAGTTTAAACTTCCCAGTTTTAACTCAATATTTGTATCAGGTTTGGACATGTTTTATTTCCTTTTATAGAGCAAAATATTTTATTTTGGGGTCAGTATAAGCAATTGTTATTTGCACTGCTTTAAATCAATGAATTTCACTTAAACTGAAAGAGGATTTCAGATATTTTACTTGAACTGAAAGGATTTCAGAGCAAAGGATGAGTTTTTTGACTGGTTTGTCTTATGTGGTATGAGCTGACTTTGTGGTTTCCTCAATGGAGGAAAATCTGTTGTGTAAGCCCCAAATGCTAATTATTTTTAGTGAGTGATTCAGAGCAGCTTCAGTCATTCAGACCATCTGTTTATATTACTGATATCTGTTTGGGTTTTACAGTATTCTCCTTTTATTTCTTTCCCCATTACTCAGTGTTTCCCATTCAGACACCAGCTCTCTGTGCTCCCTCCTTCTTTTATTATAATATGAAGCTTTTCTTTCTGAAAAGCTAAGAAAAAACAGTCAGTTGCTCTTGTCATCTCTCTGTGGCAAACAGAGGAGTTATTTTCTTTACCCTCACATATTTTTTGCTTTCTTAGAACCATCAGCCATGAGGATCTGGTGGCTCACTGTGACCACCACCTCTGACACTAAATCTGTTATTTTTCAATATATTTTTCCCCAGGGTGGTGCCCCTTCTTTCCTCTAAAAGCCACATTTCAGTTGCAGCTCCCCTTGAAAAAAGAATGTTTCACAAAAAGAATTTCTCGGAAGATTCTGAGAATTGTTTTCTTTTGCCTTGAGTCCTCTCAGTGTTTTACTTTCTTTGTCTTTAATTAGCGTGGAAAAGAAGGTGGGGGAAAGAAAAAAATGGACAAGGCAGACTGAAATAAACACCCAAAAATCTGGTTTCATTTAAGTTGGGCTTCTCATGACTCTTGTCCCAGCAAGAAAAGAACTAAGGGGGGGGAAAAATACGTGCAAAGGTGCTTCTGAAAGCTGATTTCTCTGAATGCAGGAATTTGGGGGAGGAACAAACTATTCTAAACTCAGCTATAAACCTCTAAACGCTCTTTATTTTCGCTGCCAGGGGTTCATTTGCAGAGGGCCAGCTCCTTCAGGCGCTGGGTGGGAATCCTGGCTGTCGGGAGGGGTGGTGGCAGGGGGGTCTCCTTGTGTGCTGTGCCGACCAGGGATGGTGAAAAAATGTAATTTCGTTATTTATGGAAGGCATCCAGAGATGGGGGAGGGAAAATAGTGGGCAGTGTTCCCACCCCCAGCTCCCTGCCGGGGTGGAAAGCTGTCGCCCATCACTTTGCAAACAAGATCCATTGTTGCTGCTCTGCAGAGGGAGAAAATTATACTGACAAATGATAATGGTGTTGACTCCCTGGTAAGAAAGTGGAAGCTTTATTGCTCCACAATCAAACAAACAACTTCCTCTGCATCTAATGAATGGGTTCAGCTGCAAGTCAAACATAATTGCAGATAAACCCTGTTTAATATCAAAGCTTGAAGGCAATTAAGCTCCCTGAACTCCACCAGTTCTTTCCCGGTGACCTTTGGTGCACAGACTGCAAGAAGGAAAAATGACATGTAAAAACCCTCATAAAGTGCTTCATTCTGAAGTGGGAAATCTAAATATTCATAACGAGAACATTATTTCTGGGATTTCTTTGGGACTGTAGCCTTATCTCACACCAAAGTTCTACTGTAAGGTGTGCATATTTTAATTTATTTGCTTGGGATAGGGGAAGCCATCAGGGAATTCAAGCTTGCAAGGCAGGGAGAAGTTGGAAACTCTTTGTGTTTGGGGTTGATTTTTTTTTTTTTCTTTTTGAAAGAGACCAAAATGCCCAGTGTATTCATATTGGATATAATGAAAACAGTTCAATGTCCGTGGGTCTTCTGCAGGATCCCTGATTGCCTGACACGAGACCTAATGGCTTTCTGTCAGATATTCCCAACTTTAACCAGGTGTCTCCCCTGAGAGCCACAACCTTCTGCTGCTGTGTCCAGCAAAAAACTTCTGTGCCACCAGTATTTTACAATTTAAACTGTTGGAAAGTGAATGCCCACAGTTTGTTTTTACACAGTGACCATGAGGATGTCACTGAAATGAAAGGAAATTCTGGTTTAAAAGCCTTTGAAGTGCCTCCAGACAAGCACTGCTGGTGGTCTCCTGATGCTACTGCCAGGAAACAGTAATTTCTAAAGGTGGGGATCTCGTCTCTTCAGCAATCCAGAAGTAAACTCAGGTTAGTTCACACAGCTTTGCTGAACACCCTTCAGATTTTGGGTTGGTATAAATCAGAGAGGCACCTGATGAGCTATTTTTAAACTGCTCTTCTCAAACAGAATAATTTCTAGGTCCCAGTTCAGCAAGAATAAAGATATGAGTGCCTCTACCTTTCCCTTGAGGCTAATGAATGAACTTATTCCTGAAGATGTAGATCAGGTAGTTGTTCAAAAGTTGATTATTTGTTCAGGGACAAAAGTCTGATCTGTTCCCTTGATGAGTTCCACTGTCCTTGGGGTAGAAAGTTACATTTAATTTTTCTCAGCCGGTTCACTGTGACTTTTTTCTGAAAGCAGCTTCAATAAGAAGGTGGAATAAAAGATATAAAGGTGACAGTTGTTTCTTCACTTCCTCCAGCTGAAAAGGGAGTGTAAGTCATGTCTCCTTTATGCTGGCCAACAAAGTGGGCTCCAGGGTAACTGTGTCAGAGTGGAAGGGGGAACAAAGGACTAGAGAGATGAAGATCAGCACCCATTAACACCAAATTAATTTGGTTTTTAAAAGGAACTGTCGTGGTGTTTTGAACAAAAGTGTCAGTGAGACCAGGGAAAGAGCATGATGTACACAGATGCCTTATCTGGCACTTTATTGCCTAAGGGAATTACATTTGATAGTCCTGTTCCTGGACATAGAGAAGTCCAAGTCTGCTTATCCAAGTGTGGTTTAGCTCACTTAGAGATACAAGGCTTAAGTCACAGAGGTTTGTTGAGTCACCAAAGTATTTTGAGGATAGAAAACAATCATCAGTCTGACACTAAAGCTGCAGTTGTCAAAAATCTTTTCTCATATCTGTGCTTCCTTAATGACTCTAAAGGAAGGCTGAGCTTCCTTGGAAATTTTGGTGTGTCTGTGCAGTACCTGGCAGAAAGGACTAAAGCAATGAACAGTGGGAGTTTAATACAGAGAGAGTTAAGATATTATGCAAAAGCCTCACTGTTATTAATTTGCAACAGCTACAGTCATGTAATTCTTGGATAAGGATGGGCAAAGGCAATGGATGGGGATGGTGGGAGGAAAGAGGGATAACCCTTTTCTGGGGGAGGCTGAAGTTTTCCATAAAGAGTAATTAATAAAAGCTGCCTTTTATATTTCTTATACACCGTGTTATGATTTGAGGGCCTTTATATCCAGAGTGTGGCTTGAATGATAATTAAAGAGGTGCTGCTCTCCTGCTGCAGTGGAAGAGCAGAAAAATGTGATGGGCTGGTTGTTTCTGGTGCTCACCTGGAGTCTCTCCTGTCTCCCTGCCTGCCATGGTTCTGCCTTTTTTGGGTCCTGTTTGTTGTTTTATTGATCCAAGATAAAGCTGCAGTAAAGAATCTGGCTTTTAAAAGGTGGAAATGAGAGAGAACCCCTCATTTTTGCTTTTCCTTTGCCACTGCAGCTGGTCAGGTTGATTTATTTTCTCCTAGTGAAAATTTGAGGTGTGTATTTCAAGCTTTCTCAGTTTCTGGTTTAATAGACTAGAAAGTTATATTTTCAGTGCTACATCCATGCCCCTTGTGTTACTCAGGAAACCTGTGCTTAACTCAGCCACTGGCAAACCTCAGTTCCTCGCTTTGGATAAACATCTAAACAGCAACTAAAATAACACAATTTCCAGAAAAATGTTGGGAGATCCTCCCTTCCTGTAGCATGCCATGGTGATCAAAGCTTTCTATCTACACGCAAAAAATACTCATTTTGTCAGTCTGAATGGGGGAAATTCCCCCTTGCAAGTGTGTTTGAAGGCCTCTTGCCTCCTTGTACCTATTGCCTCTGCCAAGGGGCATCCTGGGGAATATTTCCCCAGAGGCTACTTAGGGAAAATATTAAAGCTCCAACAGTGTAGCTTGTGGAAGATTTGGATCTATTATTTTACTGCTTTTCTCATCCATGACTGTAATGGCTGGTTTTGCATCAATATGTTTTCAGTGTAAATGAACAATTGTATTTCATGCCTCGGGCAGATTATTTTCTCATTACCACATTAAATACTACAGGCTGTTTTTCTGCCTCAGATCCACAATGTCTGTCAGCATCTGCCTGAAACCCTCTGCTGTGGAAGTCAGTGGTGCCAGACTGAGGTACCATTGAGCTAGAAGTTAGAACCTGGCTCCAATATTCCTTGTAGCACTTGGAAAATTGAAGAAGCTCTTGTGTTTAATAGCATATATGAGGTTTATGAGAAAAGTCTATAGTTTTCCTACCCCAAGATCACTAAGAGTAGATAAATAACAGCATAAGCAATGATTAAGGCTCATACCTTTATTCACTTCACCTTTGTTGATATTAGTGTAAGTTTGCACCTTTGTCTCAGCCAAGATTTTGGTTCAAGTGGGACTCTAGAATTAACTGCAGGATGAGTGGACTCAGTTTTCCAGGAGCTGTGGTCTCGTTGTGCAGTTCATTTAATCTAATGTGCTTCTTTAATCATGTCCTGCATGAAGGGATGCAGAAAAGTGTGTGTGCCTGAAAATACTGTTCTAAACCCTGTGGCAGTTATCTAATGATTCCAGTGTGGAGGGTTTGATATCTGAGTATCTGAACAGGGAACAGAAGAGTTCTGATTTTGGTCACGAGAGGAACTGAGCTGTGTGTGTGCTGGTTCAAAATTACTCTTCACTCTCTTCCTGGTGTGCTCTGTTCTTCAGATTTTTATGTACTAATTAGCTGGGTTACCAGAAAGAAAAAACACCTCCTAGCTGACTGATTTTTCAAAACAGTCCTCCAGTGTACATGTAGTGGAAATGCAAGGAATCAATGTGTCTTCCATTCTGCCATTTCTACCTGCTCTTTCCCTGTTCTCATTTCTTTGCCAATGTATTGTCAGTCCCTCCTCTGTTGTGTGTCTGCTCCTCAAAAGCCTGAATTTCGAAGGCTGTCAAGTGTTCTTACAGTCTCATGTTTGCCCAGCTTGTGATTGGAATGAATGAGAGTCTGCAAAGTGAGAGAGAAATGCAGAGAAACTCGGTGTCTGATACTTGTGGGGAGAATATTTTCTTCCAAGAGATGGAATGAAATGAGTTCAGTTCATTTCTGGAACAGCAGATGCCAACCATTTGTGTGACCATCAATCCCCCAATAGGGATCATTAACAAAAGCTTCTCTAGGCTTTGCATATTGATAGTGTGAGGTAATGGCTCTGTGGCCATATAAGTCATTATTTCACAGATCCTAATGTGATTAGATTTCTCCTCTTAGATGATTTCTCCTCTTAGATGATTTCTCCTCTTAGATGATTTCTCCTCTTAGATGATTTCTCCTCTTAGATGATTTCTCCTCTTAGATGATTTCTCCTCTTAGATGATTTCTCCTCTTAGATGATTTCTCCTCTTAGATGATTTCTCCTCTTAGATGATTTCTCCTCTTAGATGATTTCTCCTCTTAGATGATTTCTCCTCTTAGATGATTTCTCCTCTTAGATGATTTCTCCCTGCAATAGGAAGTATTAGGCTGTTGGTTAAGATAAGGGAGATCTGAATTGAATCAGTTCCCCGTGTTTCTCAGCTCCATTTTAGTGGAATTGAAATGCTTCTCACCTCTTGCTTCTTGTCAGGATTTGAATTCCTGAGCTCTTTGGGCCTCCAAAGGGGAAAGAGGGGCCCCCTGGGGGTCTGAAAAAGAGCAAATTGTGCCCAAGGGGCAAATGGAAAGTTCCAGGAAAAGGAAATCAAAAACTAGCACCACTCATAGCTAAGTAAATAAACTGTGGCTAATTTCACACAACCCCTTCCCTACCTAAAATAAATGGACTTAGGGAAGAATAACTTTAGGAAGAGCAATGTGATTAGTGACCTTCTCAATTCTGTGGCTTTTGAAGGGAGTTAAGGAAGTCCATCAAGTCCATCCTTTGGAATTCTGAGTTAGCTGGTTATCCACTACTGAACTCTAGTGAAGACTGAAAAACCAATTGGGAGCCCTGTGATTAAAAACAAAACAAACAAAAAACCCCAACAAACCAGCAGGGAGGCCTGTGTTTTCTAGTTAGGGTCAAAGATCAGTTTGTCTGAAAAATCTCAGAAAAGTTTCTTGATCAAACAGATTACTTTTGATCTTGTGTGATCAGGAGAGAGAGCAAAGATGGGTCTTCTGGGGCATTTTTTTGGACCCATCTTATTTCCTCTAAATATTCCCCACAGTGAGCTATTTGTTAAAGTGTCTCCAGAAATGTCAAACGTTTAAGTTCAGAAAAAGATACTTGCAGAAGCAAGAGTGGAGCTTTAATGTATGCAAATATTCCTCCTATAATGCAGATTTTTAAGAGCAGCAGTATTCATTCAGCCAGGAGCATTGCTAAGAGAATTAGTATCCAGTGACAACAACCAATAAACCTGGCATTTGAAATACTAGGCAGATGTAATGAACTCACTGGAGAACAATCTCCATAGATAAATAGCCATAAAATGAATGGTTCTGGCTAGTAAATAAATACAAAGATGTGATGTTCCTCATGAACAGATAAAGGCTTAAACTGTTTAAAAATGACTCACTGTAGGCTGCCATCCTAGTTCTCTGTAGAAAGAAATGTTCTCCTGAAGTGTGCAGCCCATACTGATGTGGTTTGGATAAAGCAGATAGAAAGGAATATTACTAGAAACACAGGAAACCTTCCTGAACCTTGCCTGTCCCTCTGTGCCAGTCCTGCAGCTGCAGAAGTTGGTAATACTTTTTTTTGCCCCTCCCAAACCCTGCCAGTCAGTCGTGCAGTTTGACTGATCCTACTCCTTTCATGTGGTACAAGCAAGCTGAGTTGGATGCAAGGAAAACACCTCCTTGCAACGTACCAGGGATATCCCCCCACCCCTCTGCATGCCAGAAAATGGGATGTCCATGTTTACAGCCTTCCCTGCAATTCCATTTTCACCTTCTAACAGGGAGATGCCCCCACTTTGAATAGAGAGTAGGGAGCAGTAACATCATTGTGTGCAATTTCCCATATAATTTCCAGGGAGCTGCTTGGAGACAAGGGGGAAAAGCTTGTGTTTGAAGTAGCTATGCCCCACTCTCCAGGTTTCTAATGTGCCTTGTTCCAACCTAAAAGCCTTTTGAAGTGACCTGCTGAGATAGAGAACAATCTCTCTCTCCTGCTTTGCAAACATAAGGTGAGAAATCTCAGGGTGTGTAAAACTTGGGACGCTGGGAAGACCTCAGAAGAGCTGCTGGAAACCCTGCCAGTGGGATGCTTGCTTTGTTTGTGTTGTGGCAGGGTGGGGATGTGCACTGAAAAGCTGCTGTTAGGAGGATGGTGCCCCTGGAATCAGCTTCTTGTCTGTCTGTAGCCCCAGGAGGAGTTTGGATGGCTCTGTTCCAGTGAGGAATTGCTCCTGCACTGAGGTTATTTATGGCACTGTGGTGGTGAGAGCCTCATTGTGCCCTATTAGATACAGCTGACTTGACAAATAAATACAGATAAGGACTGGAGAGACTCATATACTGTCCAACTGTTTGAGGGAATTTAGTACAGAATGGACCTTCTGGTATCCTGAGTCCACTTTACTGGCTGTCACAGGCATGACATGTATTAATACATTATCTGCTACAAAAATACATCTTAAACTGTGCTGGGCTAAAGATCTTTCTCAGCATCTGCCAAGACAGTGTTTCAGAGAAATACTTTTCCTCTGTTACACACCTCTCCTAGTTTCTTATCTATATTTATTTATATTTTGATTCTGTGCCAACATTATCCTGTAACTTAAATTATTTTCTCTGCACACAACCCTTGTATGAATGAGGGTTATGGATAATGAACTGAAGGCAGGGGGGTGACTATTCCTGGCCTTGGCTTTTCTGTCTGTCTGGGGTGCTAACCAGTGTGCTCTGCTGTGGTGGGGCTGCCCAGCTCCTGATAATCTTGTGCCTTTTCCTGTTGATGTTAATCTTTCCTCACCCCAGATGATCAGAGGATTCAACACGAGTTTGGGTGCTTTCTGTAGTGGTGCCTTGGACAAGACTTCCCTGAAAATGGCTTGTCCTGGGGTGCTTTTTCAAGGTATTTAGGAGCTGAAAAGGCACTAAATTTCAGCACACCTGCACTGTGTTGCTTCTTGTTCTGACCTCTGTGGCCAAAGGCAAGACTGGTAATGGGTGCCACAGGTACTCCATGATTCTGAGGTGTGCTGTGCTGCCCAAGGATTTATGCAGCATTTCCCTTTCCTCCTCCTTCCATCTTCCCTCCAGGACTCCTTGGTGGTTTGTGTCTTCCTTCTTTCATTTCCCCTGTGTTGCCCTTTGTGGGTTGTCCACACTGGAGCAGCTTCCAGAGCTGAGGTCAGCAATGGAAGCTTTGTTCATGGATCTTATCCTGCCAACACTTTTTCAGGGAAAAGAAATGCCATATTTACCTTTGCCTCCCAAAGTTTTAATAGAAGGAAACTTTCAGCAGTATCTTTATGTTCCACTGTTTTTCTCATGGGCTGGCACCTGAGTGAGTTCACAGATGAAAAATGAAGAATAAAAAAAGATGCAGTGTGCCAGCTGTAGCCTTGCAATGTAGAAATGAAGCAGGAGGAAATAATTTCTTGTTATCCCTTCCTCCAGGGAAGAAAAGGTAATGAGCAGGATGTCTTTGCAGGCATTTAGGAATGTGAAAGGCAGGCATTTCACCTTGGGCCTTAAGCACATCTGGGCCTCCAAGAGAGGGGGGAAAAGAGCAGGAACACATGTCACTGCTGGGAAAATGCTGGAGTGTTGAGCTCAAGGTGCTTCCCAGTGATGCAAGAGAACCAGAAGAGGATGTAGGACACCTTAGTGTGCAGCATAAGGTGAAAGTCAGCATGACCTTGGGACCTGTGCAGGTTCTGCCTGGACCCCAGTAAGAGTTGCTCAAGCCCCCCACCCTCTGCAGACACTTGTGGGACACAGGCTGGCTGGGAGCTGGAATTAAGAGTGTTCCTCAGGAGTCAGTCAGCCACAGAAAAACTGGCTGGAGGAGAAACAGCTCTGTAGCTCCTGGCCCCCACCACTCCCAAAAGGAAGCCAGAAAGGGCAGAGATCCTACATTAATCTGAGTGTACTTTGAAATTGCATGCAGACCTTGGGAATTCTTTGATTAATTCTAATTTGCATTTTAATTTTATTTATTGCCCTTTCTGTGACACTGCTCAATTCCTTGGCTGTTCAATGAGGATAAGCAGCCAGCTCAGCTCACTACACATACCTCCCCCCCCCAAATGTAACTTTTGTGTTTAACAAAGTTTTGCTTGGAATTTTCTGTTCTCCTCATTGTGCCTGTGTTTAGCAGATATTGTAAGTTGTAATGAAATAAATTACCAGTACTATGCCAAAAGGTTTTGCTACAGTATCAGAAAGCTGTAGGCAGTCTATGTAAGTTAGGTGGCACTCCAAGAACATGAAGTACCAGTCACTGAGGCTTCCAGTGAGATTTTATGTGGTAAGGAAATCAACCTGCGCCACTGCCATCCATAAAATTATTCAGGCACAAAAATCCTTATAAAGATTAGTGGCTCCTTCATCATAGGATGCTGCACTTAAAAACCCCACGTAATACTGCAACCAATTTAAACCCCTCTTAACACACTAGTACAACATGTTCCACGGGAAAGCAGAACTTAGATGGGAGAAAGAATTCCATTTGAGAGAAATGACCCATCAGATCCCCACAATTGTCCAGGATATGAGCTCAGGGCACACTTTGAATTTTCATTTTCAGTGTTGGACCTGGGTTTGCATTGCTGGTGGAGGGGACATTGAGAAGGATGCTTTTCTCACTTGTACAAAGTCCCAAGGACATCCATAGGAGTTCAGGATTCAGCTCATCTGTCTGTGTTTAGTATTTTTTCTCTGGTTTCATATACATCACCCAGGGCATGGCAGCACTTCTCCACAGATATGAGGTTTGCAAACATTACATTAGCTCTGAAACACAGCTCTACTTATCTCCAGAATAAATGCTTAGAAAGAAATCTGGATCTTACACTGCATTGTTACTGGCCAGCAATAAGCAGGTTGAATCTTTGTCTTGTTCTGAATGATAAATAACCAGATTATTTTGGTCAGCTGTTGAAGAGATTAAAGCAAATCACAGCAATCAATAAATCAAGGGTTCCAGTCTTTTGCTGCATTTCTTTTTCATGTAAGGAAGCTTTGTTTTCTCTTCCCAGAAGCATCTTCTTTGCCTTCAGAAGGTCTTGTCTCCCAGGACTCCTCATGTTGCAAGGCCTAGATTTTGGCTCTACCAAGCAGCACCCTGTAGCATTCCAATTTTTTTCTTCCCTCTTAAATATCTGAATATCTTATCTGATCTTTTGTTTACTAAAATCTTTGACATATTTCTGACTCAACAAGCTTAGAACATGGAGACTTTTTCTGGCAAGTTCCCTTGATGATAACCTAAGCTAGATATTTTTAATTATCCATGGTTTGTAAAATGTGGAATATGCATTTGGCAAACTGCTCCTTTTTTTTTTTCCTCTTTTAACTTGAAGGTGAGATCAGAAAGCAAAGGATATATGTATTGACTAAGAATTTACAAATACTAATTATTAGTTTAAGCATTCCCATAATACACTTGTCCATTCATGCAATTTCTCTCTGCAAGGAATTATCTTTAATTTTTTTCTCTGATACCTTTGTGACTTCTGTCTTCTATCTACAAGTTCTGTTTTCACATAAGTAACTTCCTAATTTAATTTGAACCTTACTGAAGAATTGCCTTCCTTAACACCCCAGTGATTTCCATATGGATTTCAGCTTTGCCATGTGTTTGTTGCAGAATAAGAATAATATGCATTTATGAACTTTTAGTGGACTTCAGTATATCATTTAATACCAAAGATATTTTAGAGTTCAAAAGGCAGCAACACTGTGTGGTTGAACAAGGTGAGTTCTGTGTGCAGGCTGTTAACCTTAAAATACATTGGTTTTCATCCTGCTCTCTCCAGGGCTGTATCAGCAACTTTTATTCTACTTTTAAGCATCCTTCCTTATTCTTGCACTGTTGCCTGTGAAGACAAATGTCACCTGGTGACAATTGTGTTTCTGGCAGCAAACCAGCCTCTCAAGTTGTGTAGTTTTTTTTCTGTTGCAGAGATTGCACTCCATCACACGTAGCTGTTAAAGTGCTAATTACTCTGCTCTTAAACTGACCTCATCTTGTTCAGGAGCTCAGCTTGCTTTCTGAAGTACAAATGAGTAATTTTATCTAATGTGAGCATAGCTTTAACTCTTTCTCTTGTTTTCTTTTTTTTTTCCTTGACTATCCAGTGCTGTTTTCTACTGGTTTTCTGTGTGTTATGAGTTTTACAGACTGAAGCTCTAAGCAGTTGGCTTTGGTCATTACTAGAGATGTTGTACTTTGCTAAGTTAAAACTAACATACAATTTCACATGATTTCTGGGCTCGGTTTAATCTCACTGGATCGGTCTAGTATATTTTACATCAATATAATAATGTTGGCAAACAATAATATTGTCTATTCTATCTGTTTAGGTTGATTGGAAGCATATTTATTACACAAGTCGGGGCAAAAGGGCATCGTGTGTTATCTGTTTGTGCTAGTTATTTAAATTGCTATCAACTTCTTCAACTATTTTATCTGTAAATGAATGAAGGACTCTAGGGTTTCTGTAAAATCAAAACCTTAAAAGAATTTGGACTGGGCATGATATACCTCCTTTTCTTCCTTTAAGTTTCAAATCCTGGTCTCTCCAGCCATTTCCTGCCTACCTGTGTCCCTTCAAATTTAAATTCCTCGTGCTGCTTTAGATCTGCCTCCTGTTTTCTCCAGCTGCACTGTAAGATATCTCGTGTGCTTAGAATATACCCACACACCTCAGGTGCAGATCCTTCCTTTCCTCTGCTCTGCAAGACCCCAGGGGCAGAGCTGTCTCTCCTGTGCCCACATGGCACTGAAAACATCATGAGAGCTCAGAGAATAAGCCAACCCACGTGCTGAGACCCTCCTTGTTAATGCTAAATAAAGGTTCCATAGTGAAACATTCAGAGTTCCAGGAAATTTGTGACTGAATTAATAATGTCACTTATGTTCTCTGTGGAGCAGTGAAGTCAAAATCACTTTAGCAAGTGCTTCATCTGAGATGGGTGTTTTTTTCCCAGATCTAGTCTTCAAGAAATACAAGTCTAATAGACTTTTGCCCCATAACATCCTCATGTGACAAATGTTTAGGCTGCAAGCTACCAAAAAAAGCAAACACACAGTGTCTCAGCAGTGTAAATATGTTCAACAAACAGAGTATGTTGGGATGGACAGTCCTGAAACAAATCCAATCCCCACAGTGACTCCTGCCTCGCTGTCCCAGGCTCTCCCAGTGGGAGAGAAGGTGTTTTTATTTATCTTTTATATACCTGTAAAGAGCCCTTGGTAAGTTCTTTGTGTATGCATGGCTTTGAATTTAGAAAAATCACAAGCAAAATAAATGTAGAATCTTTGTCTAATTGGAGACTCTGTACTTGTAAAGAAAAGGAACATTATACTTCTTAAATGCTTCAAATAGATTAAATATCATTTTGCTGCCCCTCAATTATTAGGTCTTGTTTTGCAGCCTATAAATCTTCCTGGCTGCCTCCAAGAAAGTGAACATTTCCAAAATCTGCTTTTGCTCCTAATTTGTTATCACTATTTGCATGAGTAATCTGGTAATTTAAGTGGTTAAAGTGCTGAGAGTGGGAACATACCTTTTTCCATTAAACATTTTGGATTTTTATGATTCAGAACCATTATGGGTTTTATTATTTTCTCTTGAGCACAGTAATAACACAGTCAGTACCCCAAATAAGCCTCAAATATGAAACATAATTTGCTGTGCATTTGAAGTAAACCTACAGGATTTATAACTCTTTGTGGAACTTGTTTGTGGTGGTGAAATGCTCTGTGGGCGTAAACAGATCTGGTTTTGTTGGGGTTTGTTTGCATTTCTATTAATACAGCTGTAGGGTTTTTTTTCCCCCCAATAATATACACATATATTTAATTCTCTTCAGAGATAGGCATTGTCCTGCTAAAAAAATTATCCTAACAGAAAAATTTCAGAATAGAAGGGGAATCTATGCAATGTGGAACTCCCTTTGGAAAACATAGTCTGGTTTATATTGACTTTGATTCAGAGGCTAAGCTACATTTAAATATTTTATAGCAATACTGCCTTTAAATGGGTTATAAATAATTCACTCAATAGCTGAACAGATGTCTCTGTGGAGTGCAAACTCTCTATATCTTAATGAGTATATTTAATAGAGTAAAATAAACTTCCAAGCTTTCAGTTATTGGAAAAGAGATTACAGGAAATCTGACATGCTGCTCTGTAGAGGAGAAACAGATAAACTAGAAATAAAAGCAAAGGGAGTGCCTGGATGTTCCTTTGACATGATTTTTGAGAAATGACTTTTTTTTAAAGTTTTATGTCCTGAGTTTTAAGTGGAAGAAGGGGAGTCTGGAGTGACTGTCTCAAAAACCATTCTACAGAACAAAAACAGAGCTTTGGCCTCTTTGTGACAAATATACCAGCCAGAAAGACTCTGATGTGATGGGGCTCCTAAAAGTCAGCAGTTCCATAAAAGTACTCTTTGGTACATGGCAGGGATTCAGAACAGGCATAATCCTGGTTATTTCTGGCTACCAGGAGTTTTTTTTGCCTTGCCAGTTATCTCTGTTCTAACTGTGGTGTTAAATCCTTTCTTTTGTGTGAAGGCTGCAGATCTGTACATAGCTGTATAAAGGTAGAATTCTAGATGGTATTATAAGTCTTTCTCCACTATTTATAAAGTTATTGAAGTTGTTTCTAATAGAAAATTAGTGTTAAAAGAGCTTTTTATTTTTTAATCTTATAGTATAAATGTGTACAAATATCTTAAGCAGGGTATAGTAACCAAATCCTTCTGTGAACTTTTCAAACATTTTTTGACAATTACAAGAAATTTCAAAATGTAATTCCAGACAGAAATCCAGATTTTGAGCAAGATGTAGTCCCTACCAGCTGTGTATTTTTGAGCAGCATCTCTGAGCAGACATCCAACCCCCCCCCTCCCCCAAATTCAGACCCAGAACAAGAGGGTTTGGAGAGGGTGACAAGTCCTGTCTTAAGGACAGTAAATAAGAAAGGCCCAAGGCTGTGAAAAGTCACCCACTGAAACCAGTGCCGAAGTGTCAAAGGCAAGTGCCTCCAGAGAATCTCAGACTGTGCTTGACTGGAAAACATGACCTGTGAGTGAGGAGACCCAGGGAAACATTGCCAAAATGTGTCTTCAGGGGAAGAGTGAAATAGTAAATGCCTGCCTTTCCTCTCCTCTTTTTAAATGCTATCCTTTGTTAAGCTCTGAGGAAATCTTAGTTCAGCCAAGTGGAGCTTCAGCACTGCCCTGTATGTCCAGCCCTGGTGGATACACTGAATATACTGATATTTCCTGCTGTGCAGCCCTACTCCCACTGTATCAACCAGCACCCTTAGGAAGTGCCTATCTTCTTGGTATGGAATTATTAAAACATAACAGGAAGCATATTGGAAAGCTTGTGGGATCAAAGCCAACCCCCTGCACAGAGCTGTTAATGCTCTTTTATTCTCAGATCCCTGGCAGACCAGGCCAGGATGCTCCCTCTCATCCCCTGGATTAATAATCCACAATTGCTGCTTGCAGTGGGGGGGAATTTGGACCTGTACATTCCTAATTCATCTCCCTGTTTGCCCTGTGAACAGCAGACATGGTATGAGGAAGTTGTCCTCAAACACAAGCTCTGGGGGCTATTTTTCGAGGTATGAGTGTCAGGAACATGGTGTATCCCAAGCATGTGGTTGGTAGAACATATGCTGTGTCTGTCCAGGCTGGACCAGACCTGTGAGTCCCTTGTTTTAAGCAGCTTGTGTTGTTATATCATAAACACAGTTTTCATATTTTGAAAACTTTTCCTAATACTACAAAGCATCATTGATATTTTGTTGATTCCTTTTGAAAAGTTAAAATTGTGGGAAAAAAAAAAATGAGGGCAAATTCCCTTTTCATCCAAACAAAAGATTTGTCTATTCTTTGAATAAGGGCATTGGTTTTAAAGCAGCATAAGCCAGAAGTTAGGTGAGAAATGTGAAATTATATTATCCATATGTGGATTATTGAAAGAACAGGTAATAGTAACTGAGTTATTTCACTTTTACAAAGAGTATAACTGGAAAGATTTCATGGCTTCTCCTCTTAAGGGTCCCCATATTGAGCATTTTTCATTTTAATAGTGTTCCTCGTGTTTCTTTGGAATGCATTTCACAAAATTTCTTCTTGTCACTAATCAGGGTGGAGGAAAATGCTGCTGTTATCTGCAATATGATTAGTTTATGTTTTCATGAACACCTAAGCAGCATTCCACGAGCACTCCCCCTCCTCTGGTCCTCCCCAGTGAGGTCATTAGAGGAGGTCTGGGGTGGGTGACGGGGCTGCGGTGCGATCAAAACGCTGAAAAGGTGCTTTCTGCCCAATTAAGCGGCAATAGCACCGGGGCTCTCTCATCCCCGAGCTGACAAGCTGTGATTCCAGAGAGCTGCCTTCAAATCACCCTCTGCGAGGCGAGGGACACATCTCTCAGCGCAGGGGTTCGGAATGCTGGTGGCAGCAATTACCGGGATGCTCCTTCTGCTCCTGGCAAATGATTTGGCAGCCCGAGGATTCTCGTCTCCCTTTGTCCTCTCCGTATCTGCCCCAGATAGCAGACACATCTTGTTAGCATCTGGAAATCAAGGCTTTCTCTCTCCGGTGGTGTTTGTTTGTCACCTGCGCTGTGAATGTCCCCAGGTGGTTTATCCCAGTGGGCAGGAACGCTGTTTAACTTCCATTTAAACACCAAATTCCCGGAGTCATTGGGCAGCAGTGGTTTCAGCCCGGGAAGGGACAGGAGCCTGTTGCACAGCTCCTGGTGAATGACACCCCCACAAAGGGTTTGTGCGAGGATGCCTCACCAGGAACAATATTCCGAGACATCCCGGCTGCAGGGGAGGGGGGGAGGGTGAGTTGGCACCCATTTATATCTTGGACAACTGGGAGAGTGACAGCAACTGTTTGCCAGCTTGGACTCTCCGTGGTACAGGTCAAATCCTGCTTGTCTTCCTGGAGAAGCAGCTTGAGGCTGATGGCACTGTTTAGCTGTGTCCAGCAAGCAGGGTTTATAACTTGGTCGTGCAGGGTGAGAATAGCTGCTGGAAATTTCTGAAGTAATTGGCACACAACTAAAATGCTTCAGGTTGTTATCCCAGCTGAGCAATTCCCAAAATAAGTGCCAAAACTATATTTGAAGGTGTGGCAATATCAGTGCTATCGAAGACAGCTCTGCAAAAATTCCCCCTTTTTTTATATTCCTCAGCTTTAAGTCTGAAGTGTTTGTTACGAGATGGTCCTTTACAGAAACAGACTAAGACAAGGTTCCTGCACCTGAAATTTTAAAGATAAGCCTGGGTAGTAAAAAAAATACACTAAAAAGGTAAAAACAACCCAAAAACCAACCACAGAAATTACTTCTCATCTGTATTTTCTGAGTTTGGTTTTTTTTTTTTTAATTAGCAATGTTTTTTGGAGACCTCTAAGTGCTTTAGAATGAGCAGAAATCTTTTTAAAACCGTTTTATAGTGAAGAATTAGCCTATCTGTAAATTTAGGTAGAGAGGAAAAATTTGTACCTTTATAGAACAAAAATGGGAATGAACATTCCTTTCAAATAGTGAATAACAGTGCACAGATGCTTTCAAAATCAGGACCTGGTCTTAACTACATTTCCTAAAGTTAGAATGAGAAAAGATTTCTGCTTCTATTCGGGTCTCCTTTTTAAAAAATACTGAAAATAGGTGGTGTCTATGTGGGGCTTTGCTCTGATTGAGGTGGAAGGAAGTTTATGTTCCAGTTCAGGATTCAAACTGGGGTTTAGGATAGAAATATATCCATAAATTATATGAACTATATTCATATTTTTACTGTGTACAAAGTCTTCACTCTGGCTTGCAATGTGACTCTTCCAGCATTTTGCTAATGCGTTACAGCTAAAACTCGAGCCTAAATCATCTCCTTTCGTTTTCACAGCTGAATTTAGTGCAAACAGTAAAACTGTACAAATGATGAAAAGCAATTAAGGCCATTATCTTAATAACATGTGCACACATGAATAGTTCCATCAGACACAACGGAGCTAATTTGCTGCTTGAATGTCTTAAACGTGCTTTCAGTGCTAATAACTTAAGGTGGAATATTTGAAATAAATGTTTGAGGCTTTGCACGGTGTTTTTGACAGCACAGTGCTGTTATTTCCTCTGACCTCCTCTGTGGTGGGCTCTGTAGATTAACATACAGAAGCTTTTTGGGAATGCAGGGAACAACCACCTGGATTGCAAGGTGTGGGGAAAGCTGGAGTATCCATGTGAGGAATGGCTAAAAAGCTCTGAAACCTTACAAATTAAGTAAATATACACGAGTTGCTAAAATATCTGCCTTTTCCCCTAGTGTATGTTAAAAAAGTGGATGTGAGTGCCAGTTTGGGGCCACAGGATTCCTTTTTTTTTTAAATCTAAATACTCACCTTCTGTCCTAGTATTTATCTTCCTTTGTAAGAAGAGAGGAGATAAAACAATTAAGTTGCTCGCTGAGTGAGTGTTCACCGTGCACCGCAGTTACACTGTGCTAACAACCCTCCAAGGATGTGAGTAAACACTCCTTTAAAAGACCTGATTGTGTGTGTCAGTGTAAGAAAACAGATAGCAACCTCGGGGTTTTGTTGCTAATAGTTTCAGTCCTGCAAACAAAAATCAATTAAAGAGGGCTCCTAAGGCACAGAGAGCAGTTCCTCATTGTTTTCTGTATACTCAGATTCTTACTTACAAATCAATTTATAAACTTCTGGTCCTGAGAAAACGACTGTCCTTCTGAGCAAAGATACCCACAATTGGGCTGTATGTAAACAACCTGGGAAGCATTGTTTTCCTTCTGCATTTTGCCTGAGTGGCAGAGTGAACGTGAGCAAATAAGGCTATTTTCTCTTCCCGGGGTGTTTCTTTCTCCTTGGTTCTGCTCCCTTGGTGCTGCCTGCTCAGTCTCTCGTGCGTGGGAGACAAAACCGTGGTTCCTCCTGAATTATTTCTCACCACTTGCTTTCACAAGGGGCCCAGCAGCTGTTCCATAAGTGCTGTAGTCTTTATTTCTGTCCCTGTGGAAATTCCTCTGCTCCCCACGCTGCAGGAGCACACTCCTGACTGGGACGTGCCTGGGATAATCCAGGAGGCTCTGGAGCATGAGGGAGAAGTTTAGCTTGGATTCTGTCTTCCTGCAAAAGAGCTCAGAGGAAAGGCTGTCATGGGGATACCTGGGAGAGGAGGAATTTTTCTGGAGGGAGAGACAGACAAGGGTCTCAGGATTTCCAGTGCTAGGGACTTTTTTCTTTTCTTTTTTTTTTGACTGATCTTTTCCTGACTGGTCTGTGGGGGTTGTTTCCAAGTTGTCATTGTGGCAAGATGCCCCCATAGTGCACTGAGTTGAGTTACAAAATAAAAATTACCTTTTGCACAATGAAAGACGCATAAAAAGGTAAAATGAAAGACAGCACTTTATTTATTTCGGAGATCAGTATTGTAAAAGTCTTTGCAAAAGCAAAGTTAGACATGAGGTTGTGTCTCTCATGGGGCAGACAAAGCCACTGTAACTTCATAGGGTCTTTTAGTGAGTGTCAGACAGATTTATACATGTGATTATTGCTTGTTGTTTTCATTGCTGAAAATATTGTGTTGAAGTTCCTTTTAAGATCTAGATAGAGTCCAATAGTACACTCAGCTACGTGGTATCAGTACAAGGAGAATGTTTAAAAAATGGGGCAAAAGTGAAAACAGAATTACACAGGAAAAGTTTTAGACCCTGGTGAAGCCACGAGGGACTGAGTTTATCTCTCTGTAATTACAGACAGGTAGAGTTGAAGAGTTAAATATCTGTCTAGATAAAACTAGTAACTTATTTTACTAGCCAAATAAGAAAGTTCCTTTACATCTCAAGAAACCAGATAAAACAAGCCCATAATTTTATGAGGTGGAGCAGAAACCAGCTGGTCTTTAGGAGTTTTAAAAAGATATTTTTGATCAGAAAGGCAAAGATGAGGAATCAAGGCAAATCCCACTGTCCAAAAAAAAAATCCAGACCTTCTGTTTTCAAACTATTAGTCCCCACTTTTCGTGTCACAGACTTATCTGAAACTAAGCAAAAAAGGGAGTTATGGGCATAACACCTTTGTATTTCACTGCAGGGAGGGGTAAGAAAAGCCAAAGGAACGTTCTTAATTATTCACTCTTTTTTCTAGATGTAAAAGCAAATCGAATGAAACTGCTTTCTTACATTTGGTGTTTTAGTCTGTTCAGCATGGAAGGGAAATTTGTGCTGGCAGGGACAGCACTTACCCACCAGGGAAAGGGCAAAGTGCTTTTTACCTGAGAAAATCGGCTTGTGCTTTGCTTCTCAGAGCTCACCCTGTGTGGGGGTTGGTTTGGGGGCAGAGTATCTATATAAGAGTATATATATTCTTATATAGAGACCCATTTTTGTTTCCATGTCCTACCAACCCTTCGGTCTCCTGGTTTTTTTTCCCCTGGCACGGACCCAGCCCGGCTAATGGTGAGAGTTCAGCCTCCTCAGCAGAGGAGTCAACAAGTTTTAAGGACAGCCTGTGATTGTGGTCATTACCAGTAATGACATGAAAGCAAGAGAGAGCAGGACTTACTGTGGCTTTTCGGGGCTGAGAGGCGCTGGAATGGGATCCTTTGAAGTCCCGTTTGCCCTGAGATACACCTCAGACACAACTGCTCTTGAATTCCCACAAACATAGCTCAGAGATAATCAAATTACCCTTTTCTCCACTGTTCTTGGGAGGGGAATTTACTGGACTTTATTGAAAGCTCTGCTGTCACTAAGATCCAGAATCTCCTGAGAGACTCCAGAGCCCTTTGGCAGCAGTAGAGGTGAGAGCAGGTGAAATGTAAATGTTATCATACAAAATTCAGGAAAGTTTTAGGAAAAGTGAAGGAAACCTGTTCTGCTCCAACAGCAGCAGGATGAAAAATTTTGAGCTAAACTACTTCCCTTTTAACTGGGAGGGTTTAGGTGATAAAACCAGTGCTGTCCAGGGCAGGGAAAGTTCAAGAGAGGAGGAAAAAAGAAAGGTGGATCTGTGATTCTGAAACTGGAATTCATGTGGTATCTAGTCATCTACGGACTCTCGTGCCCCCCTCTGTGTTGTAGGGTACTATTATTAAGAGTATTTAACATTTATTTATGTACTGCTGTCAAAATACTGTCTCAGAAGTTATTATCTGAAACTATTCCCTGGGTCATGAAGTATTACTGAGATTATCCTAGTTGTGTTCTCTGGTAATTTGACTTTTTAATCTAGTATGTGGCTTTTACACCACTCTGCATGTCATATAACCCTGTAGGTATAAAACACAGTATCATATTTTATAGGTAGTTATGTACAGTTAATAGTATATTCTAGATGCAATATAGAATATAAAAAGATATAATAAAGCTTCCAAATGGCAACTTCTGAATGACTCACTGCTTCAAGAAACCAACATCCCCTGCCCCCTGTGATTTTTATTGCAGACAAAGTAACATGGTGCATTATGTGACTATAAAGGATTAAGTGAGAAAAGGCACCATACATTTGCTGCAGAAGAGCCAGAATATTGAGCAGGGGCTGATGGCTGTTCTTAAGTAAGGCTGCAGTAAAATCCATGGTGCTTCTGCTCTGCAGCTTTGGTATAAAAGTGCTGCTGAGGCATTAATCATCCTGTGATAAAACTGCAAACAGGTTCCCCCCAGTCTCTTTCCACTGAAAAGTGTAGGTTCGTGTCCAAGAGTCGTATAATCGTCTGCTACAAATTGTGTGGGGAAAGAGAAACATATTTTAGTGTTCAATTAACTGTAATTTCATGCCAAAAAAGAGCTGTCAGATGGATGCCTGTGAGACAGTCCTGTTGGTGGCTGCATCTTCAGTTACTACTTGATTTTCTCTGCTTTCACTGTAGACATTGTTTAAAGATGGTCTGAAAGGGTGGAGTGTCCATACAAAATTTAAAGTTGCTCAGTGCCTCCTATTTCATGTAAGAGTAAGATTCTGAGTATCTTAGTTTCTATAGGAGTGAGAACCTACAATATTGCGAGACCAAACTCTCAGACTTGCTTTAAATTTCAGAAGTAAATACAAATCCCAAGACTGTTATTCCCCCAGTAGCACTTTTAGAAGTGGCATTTCTTTGAGGAAGTGTGCGTGGCTGGTCTGTGGCAGTGAAAGCAGGATTTTTCAGTACAGCTGTAACACCAAAAGTTATTGCTATGGGTGCATGATTTCACAGCTTTGAGCCAGATTAGAATGTCAGACAGTGCTTCACACCATCTTCTTGGTGGTGCTGCTGTGGAAGCCAAGCCTTGGTTAGGCTGAGACAGTAACAGGAGTTTCCTGGAAATCCTAAATCCCTAAATAGAGAAAATGTGATACTCTCTCCCCAGAAAACATTAAAAAAATACATTAGATAATGTATATGCTACTTGTTCTACTTCCTACTAAACCATCTTCACTTAGGAAGGTCAGCACTCACAAACACACAGAGAATGAGTGAAACCAAACCCAAACAGCCCTGAGGGAACAGGATGAGCTGTGACAGTAACGGGGCAGTGGCACAGGGGGTGGGCAGAGATCAGCATGTCACTGTCCACAGTTTTCCAGGGAATTGGCACTGGGCTGTAGCTTGGCAATAGCCACAGAGAAATGGAAGGACTGCAGGGAAATATAAAGCATGGAACACGTGGGATCGTGCCTTGGCCAGTCCTGACCATCTCCTCATGGGTAACAAGGATGGGCTGTTGTGCTCCTTGGGGTCAGGAGCCACCTGAGGGCCACTCCCAGGGGCTTGTTTGATGTGGAAGCCTCAGAGGGACGTGGGAATACCCACCCCCCATGGGAATAAATTCCTCAAGCCCTGTTTGGGAATGGATCCCATCCTAGTGTCTTACACTTATTCCCAAATATGTCAAATTACCCTGATGTCTGTTAGATGCTATGTAATATGATTGGCTTCACTGCCAGAACTTGATCTGCTGGTGATTAATTTTCATTCCCCTGGACTGTGTTCATCTTGTCTGCTGTTTAAAAACAACTGTGATGCTACAGACACTGTGAGCAGAGCCTGCCATCACTTGGGCCCTCTGTCCCAGTGGATTGTTGACTAGAGCTTTATTTGGGTACTTGGTTTATTGGTTTGATATATTTCAGTTTCTGTGTTAATATTGCTTTTTCTAGTTAGATTTTAGGCTTCTTTCAGTAGAAATTGGGTGGAGGGTAACTGAGTTCTGTTCTGATAGCTGAAGGAGTGGAAATACTGGGGTAATCTAGGGCAAAGCAGGTTGAGGATCTTGGGGCTGCAGGCTTGGATTGGGAAAGGAAGAAGGAAGGAGTAGAAGGGTAGGATAGAAAGAGGTGGGAGGGAATCTGGAACTGAGATGAAGGAAATGCATTTTGGAAGCATTAGAGAGAGTGCAAAGCCCACAGGTTCCTGGTGTGCTGCTGAGGAACAGCCACTGTTTTCCAGAGAACTGGGAGAGATTTCAAAATAGGAAGATTTGGGTTACTAAAAACAGGAACAGGGATCTATGGAAAAAACCCTTATTCTTTCTTGTAGCTACTAAGGTTATAAAATGCAAGATTTCTACTGGAATTAGTGCTTTTTAGTTCAAAGTTAAATAGTTTTCAGTTTTGATAGATCAGGGTGAGGATACTCTTATCTCAATCACTGGAAAGGTGACCAAATAAATAATCTTGGAAGCCAGTTCACCACATATGAAGGATAAGAAAGTGAGGTTTACTTAGTTTTCTTTTGTTCAACCAGCAGTTTTCAATCTTTCTTGTTCTGTGAAATCCTAAAAAATTCAGTAGCAGGCTCAGTAGGGCAAATGTACTGCTGGGAATAAACTGCTTTTATAGTTCCCCTTTGCCAGGTCCCTTTTGAAATCTCTGTGTGTTCTCAGCTCGATCTGGGGATCCTCATTTGAAAGTCACGATGGCAAAGGGTGTAACCTCTTTCAGAAGCAGGGATTTTAAACACAGTGCTTTCTCCAGAAGGCAGATCCTTGCCCTCTTTAGTGTCTGCATGGTCTTGTAGAACATTAACTTTAGGAGCCAAGACCTTGGGTGAAATCCTGTAAGCATTTAATCTTCATTTCAACAGCTGAGCTGAGTTGCATAATCACTTATAACAAATTACCCACAAAATACCTTGGATTACCCTCTAGAGCTCTAATACTCAAACAATGAACTCATAAATTTCAGCTTTTAGGCATATTCCCCTGACAAGCCTTATATAAATGAAGGGGTTTTAGAAGTTTTAAATGAATATTCATAATAAAAAAAAATAAATATGCTACATGAATAGTCCAAACTTCATTTCAGTCAGTTCTTCCTGGAATACTTTTGCTTCAGCAAAGTTTTGGGATGGAATAAAGGCAGTGCTTTAGGAAAAATGTGTAAGTATCAGAGAGTACCCACTCAGAGCTTCTATGTCTTGGTTGGGTTTTTCCTTATCAGCTCTGCTTCATCTGCTATAAGAATCCAGGTAAATTAGGAGTTGAAACCAACAGTTAATACCTCCCTTGAGCCTCCACATAAATATTCGGGACCTGTGGTAGTGTGTAGGTCTTTAGCAGGTACTAATGTCTGACAAACAAGGGGACTTTTGTTTCATACCCTGCGGTTTTTTTGATCCCAAAAAGTGGATGTCTACAGAGTGCTTCGGTAAAGTAATTAAAAAGAAATAATTTCCAAAAAACTCCATGTGATTTTTGTACTGCATAGGGTAGGATTCATCAGTTTTCATTCATGAATATTTTCCAGTGTATTAAATATATAATAATAAATATAAATATATTTTTAACATTTCTCAGCAATATTAAATTCTTCAGCGTAATTATTGCAGATTTTTTTTTTTGCTCTCCTCTCGACCTCACTTTTTCCTGCCCTGCACTCTGCCAGTTTTCTCCCCATTTTCTCCATTGAGTTATTAATAAATAATCTAATACCAGGTGCCCTGAACTCTCCATTAACCTCTCTCACTCTGAGAATAATCTGTTCTCTAATCCTGTGTTTCCTTTTACTTCATCAGTCATTTTGAAACCTATGAAAACACTTAATAACTTTCCATCAGGTTTTCCAGAGCAGGAATGGAGGGGTTTTTACTCCTCCTCCTGACTTTATTAAGAGTGGGAGGATAAATTTGGACATTGTCTAGTATAGTCTGTGCCAGCAGGCACCACATGGGTGATTTTCCTGTCTGCACCAGAAGTAGCTGAGAAGATTCCCCTGGTGTTAGATGTACTCACTGGCTTGGTCCAGATCCTAAAAATTCCCAGCTTCCCATCAACACAAGTGTCTTGAAAGAAGAGAAATGCCCAGCCTGAGTCTTGCCCATGATGATTTGGGTTTTGTACGGGGTTTATTTCTCTTCCCCCTGTCTCTAAGTTGGCTGCTGACCTCTGAAAGGTAACGTGGGAAAAAGAAATCCAAGTTCTGCTGAGCCGAGGAGCTGCTTTGAGGGCAGCTGGTCAGAGCAGCCCCAGCAGTTTGGTGGCTTTTCCCAGCATCACACAGTGCTCTGCTGCAGCACAAATGACTTCAGGGGGCCACAAGGCAGAGGGACCTTCTTGGGGACAGGCTGGGCTGATCATGAGCCTGTGTGTGCCCAGGTGGCCAGGAAAGCCCATGGCATCTTGCTCCATGTCAGGAATAGCGTGTCCAGCAGGACCAGGGCAGGGACTGTCCCCGGTGAGGCCACACCTCGAGTGCCACATTCAGTTTTGGGGCCCTTTCTTTCAAAAGGACGTTGGGAGGCTGGAGCGTGTCCAGAAGGGCTGTGAGGCTCAGGAAGGATCTGAGAACACGTCCTTTGAGGAGCCCCTGAGGGAGCTGGGGGTGCTTGGCCCGGAGCAAAGGAGGCTCGGGGGGCACCTCGTGGGCTCCCCAGCTCCCTGACAGGAGGGGGGGTGAGGTGGGGGCTGTCTCTTCTGCTGTGCCTGCAGCAACAGGGCCACAGGAGAAATGGACTTAAGCTGAGACAGGTTAGATATTAGAAAACCTTTGTTTCCCATGTTAGAGTGGTCAGGCACTGGAATAAGTTGCCCAGGGAAGTGCTGGGGTTGCCATCCCTGGAGGGGTTGGAGACTTGTCTGCATCTGGCACTGGGTGATGTGGTTCAGGGCTTATGGTCACAGTGCCATAAAACTTTGACTACTATTCCTACATCTCCCAATGAGTATCAGTCATGTAGATCAGAAAATAAAAAGGGTTTGTAGTAAATGTTTAGGGTGTAACAATATAACCACTTCTACCCTGCTCATCACATTTGTAGAACTACTTTTTCATCATTTTCCTCCTTTAAAAGCTGCCTGGAAAACAGGGGTAGTGAGGGGAGAGGGGAATGCAAACCTCCTTCAGGAAGGTGAGAGACTGGGTGGCGTTTTTTGTGTGTTTTCTTTTTTTGTAAAAGCTTTTGACACACTGTCATACTGCAAACACCAAAGCCAATGGTGGCAGAAGTCACCATAGCAACAAAACCTTGGTCAGTGACAGACTTTCCAAGAAGTGGTGATTATGTCCTTCAGGTAGCAGAGAATAAGACCTCATTATGTTCAACCTTTGAATACTTTAATTTGCGCTTTGCTTTAAGGGAAAAGGCAAAATTAGGAAGGAAAACAATGAATAGAATTGCATTTGTTCTCGGGGGTTGGGTGGTGGAGTATGATAATACAGCCAACAATAATCCTGTCACCATCCTTCCACCTCAGGAAAAGAGAGGAGGATAAACATTCCCTGGTCCTTTTTTGAGATTATAAAAGACAAATTACTCTTTAGTGATGGTGGTAGCATTCTTTCGTCCTTCTAACCCCCTAATCCCAAATTAAGCCCTTCTGGAAGTAGCAAAACATTGAGAAGTACTTTAACCAAGAGGTGGTTAAGCTTTTCCCTCAGCACAGGTGCCAAAGGACACCTTTTCAGGATCTGAGGCATCTCTCTCCATTGCCCTGTGGCAGAATAAATAAATTCCCAGGGAAGGTGGGAAGACCTAATAATAGTCAGATTTAGCACCCATCAAGAGAATTTTCAAATAATTTCCCATTGGAAACATTTTTTTTTTCTGTGAACATTTGAGTTTTTGGGAGGAAAAAGGATTTGTATTTTAAAACTTCTCTTTTCGGGCCAAACTACCAGGCACCAAGTAGCCAAAATCAATTAGTTTTGAGAAATGCTTAAGACACCAAAACCTAATGGAGCTGATGTTCTGGTGGAGTTGACATTCTGTAACATATGGAATTAAAACTACAAGTTTTGGTATTTGCAAAATTACAGTACTTTGTGGATTTTTATTAATCACGTCCTACCACAAGTACGAATTCAAAACAAAGAAAGGTTTAATCTTTTAGAGGACGAGACAAATGCTTAGAAAGAACTTTGGCTTAATTGATTTTCCTTTTGCTAAATACATTCTCCCATTCTCCTCTTTTGTGATATGACTTGTCCCATTGCTTTTGATAGCAGGCACTTTCATCCTCCTGCAATTCAAAATCAAGATTTTCCTAGTGGGACTGCAGCAATTGTTCAGGGTTCTGATAAGGGGTTACAAAACTGGTATCTTCCACTCCAAATAGAACAATTCTCATTTTTTTTTCTTCTCATTTATCATTTGACTTTTGCATTGGCTTTGTTTAATCCTGTTGTTCTCTTGGGACTAGTACAGCTATTACCGAGTGCAGCTCCTAAGTTATATGGTCTGATTTATATGTATAAGGTAATTTGGGTTGTACATCTACAAAAAAAGAGGTTGATTTCACCCATGGAACCTCACTGAGCTCAAATAGGTCAGATAAAGCCTTGCAGAACTTCTTCCACTCCTCTGTACGGTGTATATGATATGCCAAAAAAAATATATATTTCTCTATAGAGGTGAAGTAGAGCTCCTGTGGGACCAGCTGTTGTGAACTTCATCTCTCTGTTGGTGAACATAATGTGATTCTGACAGAAACCAGGGAAGCCCCATGAAATCAGAACTTGTCATTTCCATAAGAGAGACTTTTTATGCCGTTTGCAGGGAAGGGACCAGGAAGAGCACTGTTTGTACAGGAGGCTCTGCACACCTTTTGAATTTATCAACAAACAGAAAAAGCTGTAGCCTTCTGTGGCTTCTAAAAGCATGAGCAGGAAGAAGTCAGTTGTGGTGTCATAGTTAGGAGGGCAAAAATAGGTTTAATCATCATCATGAGCAGCAGCAGAAGCGTTTTTATTGACCTGTCTGTATGTAAAGCTGGATACGTATTTTGATCTAATATTACCCATTTTATTGAATAAAGTCTATATAAAGTCAGTGGCAGAAGAAAGCCCAAACCTTTCAGTGCACAGTGAGCGAGAGGAAAGCTGAGCAATGTGGTTCGAGGCTGATTCCCCCTTTGCCCCGTGTTTGCACAGCTGCATGCAGCTGTCTGCCCATCAGACAGCTCAAAGCAGCGACACACATCACAAAGGTTTGGGGAAATCACTCGCCCTGACATCTCGGGAATGTCAAGGAAACTTGGCACGGCTGTCGTGGGGGCTGAAAACAGGCAGGAGTGCGTTTGCCTTGGAAAACTGCGAGGAAAAGAACTGAGCCTGGGAGAGACGAGATGGGTCTGTGCTTATTTGTCATCTGTCAGGGCCCTAATCTTGGTTTATGTATAGGATCTGTTAATTAGAGCTGCAATGAACTGTTCAGTTCGCTGTGTTCAGGCAGTAGCTTGCAGACTTCGGGACAAAAGGCAGCGCCTGAAGACCCAGGGGACTAATTAAGTAAACAATGTTTCAAGTAATTAACATCCTACTCAGATGTTTCCAGTGACAGTCAGTGTATTATGCTGTCAGTGCCCTGCCCTAGGGCATTCTCAGGCCAGTTTTTTTAAACTTTCTTATTCTGTAATCTGTTTTATCACTTAACCCACACAAATGTCAGGGATTCTTTAATAAATTTTTTAAATAAATCTGTAGCAAAACTTGTTCTTCCCAAAGAAGTCATCACTGTGTTTCTGTGACCCAAGCTGTGATCCTTAAAGTCAATTATTTGTGTAGCAATTTAAACTAAAAAGACCTATTTTTTTGCAAAGGGTTGATGCCAGACTTCTGTAGAGCTTATTGGATTATGTTGTCAATGTAGATTAAAAGACCAGATAACTATCTTTTTGCATATTGACAAATGTCCTTTTGACCTCGAATCTTTACAAGAGGTGTATTTAATATTTCAACAGGCAAAAAATGCCAGAGATGAAGAGCAATTAGCAAGAAGTGCCCGAACTCCTGCCCTTTTGTCAGTTAAATAGCATTTGGGAACACATTTTTGCTTTTCCTTGTGATTTGACTGTCTTGCTGCTTTAAGGCAATGATGGTGACCTGAGCTAGACAAATAAAACTGCTGTGAAATGTCAGCCCAATTAGTTCCTCACCATCTTCCTTTATTTTCGCTTTTTTCATACTAATCAATGACTTTCAGAAGGGAAGAACTGCCACAGAAATGCAACAGTAGGGATTTGGAAGGGGTATCCCCAAAGTTTTCTTTTCCTTGCTGTTCCAAAGTGTTGGTGTAGATACACTTATGCAAACCACTGAGTATAAAATACATGTGTGCATGTGCATTTGTGAGATATAAAGCTAATTTGTCTCACTGGAAATACTTTTGCAGTTAAGATAACAGAGTTCAAATTTCTCTTGAGGTGTGTGACTTGCTGCCTCTCCATAATTCGTGTGCATAAGCTTCACAGATGGCCTTGTTTTTATGCTTTTAAAAATACATTTTATCTTTTATTTAGACTTGCTGTGCTGGGAACCTAGTGGCCAATAGAGAGCAAACTCTTAAATGCATTTTAGACTGTCTTGTCCCTTAACATCCAATAAATTAAACTAATCCCTATTAGAATATATTGTCATCTTTACATCTCTTCCAGTTGTAATTTATTATGGACAGAAGAAATTGCACTCTTATCCTAGTTTTTCTGTTTTTTTTATGGGAACTAATACTTTGGGGAAAAGTTTCAAATTGCCCAGAGGTGCCTTTGCTGTACCTCAGTATTCCTGCCAGGCAAGAGAGCAAGATCAGCCAGATCTTTCTTAGAGCCCTGGGATGAAAAACACTCAATGGCAG
This sequence comes from Manacus vitellinus, assembly GCF_001715985.3. NCBI lineage: Eukaryota > Metazoa > Chordata > Aves > Passeriformes > Pipridae > Manacus > Manacus vitellinus. Next base: position 524,619 of record NW_021940729.1, read on the forward strand.
CGAGGGAGACAATCTCTGTTTAAGAAACAATCCAGTTCTTGCACATCTGAAAGCGAGAGATCTTCTTGTCTGATGATTTATAGCTGTGCATGGAAATTAATTGTTTTATTTTGAAACGGTAATTTGTAATTGTCATGCAAAGTAAATGGTCAGATGATGCTGAGAAACAATCCTGATTTGGTCTTCCTTCCCCCTCGATAGGCTTTTCCTGTGTCCCACTCATATTTCATCCTATTCCTCCTTGATTTTGGCATGTTTGTATCACTCTTGGCATTTTTATGAGCCGTGATTTATTTTCCTCTTAAAACCACCTTGTTCATAACTCTGATTTTTTTTTTTTCCTGCTGCTTTGCAATACTTGTACTGACGAACAGGTTCATTTTGCTTGTGTTAAAGATGTAAAAAATATTTACAGCAGCCACATTTTTGGATAGTCTTTAATTTAAAGTGTTTATGAGTCTGAGGAAGGTCTCAGTCCTTTAATTTTATTTAACATCTCAGTCCCATAGCGTCTAAATGCCAAGCTACCTGTTATGGTAGGTAAGTAACTGTGGGTCCTTGATCCATCTGTGTGGCAAAACAGGGAGAAAAGCTGAGCCAGCAAGGTGGGTTTGTTAAAGGAAATAGCAGTAGAAACAGAATAAAACCCACATATATTAATAATTTTCGAGTGGGTAATGCCAATGAAGTGAGAAAGTTTACCCAAAGTGAAAGTTTATTTAAACATTTAGTAGTGTTTGATAAGTTTGCTTCTCCTCATCCAAAGACCTTCACATTTGCAGTGGCTTGGCTACAATTCACAACTATTTCTCACAGCTGGAAATATCAATAACCCCCAGGATCACGTGGTCCCTGCAAAGCCAGGATTAGAAGGTGGGGGTTTTTTAGGCTGTTTTGAAGCTTTTGGTGCCATTCCAGCTTGTATTAAATAGCTCAGTTCATTTTAAGTATTGATTTGTTACAGAGTAATATCACAACCTAAATAGTCACCAACTTCCTACAGAATTCCTGCTTGTTTTCTGGCTGTGACCTCCACAGGCCTGAGACTGCAGTCCAGTCAGTAATAAAATAAAAGAGCTGGTAAGAAAAATAGAAGGTACTGTTCAGCAGGGGGCAAATACAAAGTATAACACAGACAGATTGATACAAAATAGAAATTTACAAAGTATGAATAATATAATGATACATAAAGTATAAATAAATAAATAAGCAACAATAATAATAAATAACAACCCTGAGAAATTTAGACTGGGAAACTTCTGAAGTGAAACAGTTGTGTAAAATTGGACTGTGGACTGCAGCAGATTCCAAGCAGGAATTGCATCTATGAGACAGTTGCCCAGAAGGTACCCTGAAAAACCAAGGACATAACTGAGTCTGAGACACAGAAGAAGCTGTTGTAAAGGAAGGACAGTAATAGGTTTCAGTGTTTGCAGTGGAACAGGCAGGAAATAATTGGCTTCAATTGCTAAACAGCTGACTAGTACTTAATATTAGAGCATACAGAATATGCAAGAAGGTTAAAATGTTTTCAGCTTCTGCAATGGGTGTAACACCTGAATAATCAGGACAGCTGGCAACTTCTCCTTGATGCCCTTTTCCTCAAAGTCAGTAAATAACTCTTGCAATACCCTTATTTAGCCAGCAAGGGTGTACATAATAAAAAGAAACGGGATTTTTTCTGACTCTGAACTCACATTAATTTCCCCACAGCACTTCTTGCAGCCTGTGGGAAGGGGGGCCCTGAGGCTGGTTAGTAGGGGACACAGCACCTCCTCAGTTCTCATTGTAGGCACAGAAAGTGAGGGATGTTTGCATACTTAGGGTGAAACTCCTTTTTAGGAGGGGATTGCATGATGTAGCCCATTATTTTTGCCTGAGTGTATCTTCAATGAGACACACTGGGTAGAGAATTTGTTCTGCTGCTCTGTGTGTGTCTCCACTGCTACAAGATAAATAAGATGATTTTAAAAATTCTCAGCCATAAAGTTAACAATGCTGGACTTTGAAGCAGGTGAAGCTTTGGTTTTATGAATGTGCTCGTTTGCACAAAGGTGATTTTTGCAGCTTTTAAAAAAACTTCTCTGAATTCTTCTTAGAGTTGTTTCTTGAGCAGTAGTGTTTTCTACATGTATTTTGCAATTGAAACAAAGACCATGGACCTTTGAAACTTTTAATGGCAATTTTATCTAAACTCTGTGAGGAAGTGGTGAGCCATTCAAGCAGAAGCCTTCTGCTGACTGGAATATCATTTTTGGAAGGACAAAAATGTGTTAGACTTATGACAGGAGGAAAACCATGGAATGACTGCAATGTGCATTAATCTAATATATGCAGAGGCTGGAATGAAACTGTCCAACTGACATGAGTGGAACTGTCACTGCTACATCATAAATATTTAACCTGTCACTGGAATAACAAGCAGGCACTCTCCACTTGTTATTTGGATCTGTGTGTCTGCAGAGAGGAACCTGCTGTAAAGTTTTTCCAACTCTTCTTTTGGATTTTTACTTCCCCCTCCGGAAGAGCTCTCCTCTGACACTGGATGGTGCATTTCCCTGCCACGTTTATGTGCAAATTCATTCCTTTTTGAACCAAGCTTGGCTTCCAGATTCAAGCTGGATTTGGCAAGGCAAGTAAGAAGAGATGAGAAATAAAGTATTTCTGTTCTAAACAGCTCACAGGGACTGGAGCTGGAAATGGAAACCTGGGATGCTGTTTTGATCAAGTCCACTGTCAGAACAGAACTGCATTTCTGCCTGATTAAATAATGACTGTTCACACTGAACTGATGTCAGAGATTTCAGTCAGAGACTTGTTCTTAGTCACTGTGAAAGTGTTGAATGGGCTGTTGAGGAGGGAAACCATTCCATCTTATTTTCTTTAGTGTCATTCATATGTATTTCTATTACTATTTTACTCTGGCTCTATTCACTTCAATGAGGGGTTAATGAAGACAGGTCTCAATAGAGTCAAATATATTTTCCAGAGGGTAGGGGATAAGGAAACACGAAAAAGGAACACAATTTCAACCAAAATGTAGTGATTTGTGTCTCTGCCCTCCTCCCTCCAATCAGCTGTGTGAACCTGTGACCAGTGAGATCCTGCCTTAGCCAAAGTACTGCTCATTCAGAGGCAGGAGCAACAGTGTTAGGCACATTTTCAGATAACAAGACCTAAGTGAATTCTTTTGTCTTCCCTGGTGATTCATCACCCCAGAGATATCCGGGTTTTCCTCAGAAAAACCCCTGCACGTGCTATGGTTTCAATGTGAGAGACCTAAACAACTGCTTTTCCCCTCTGGGAGAGGGTGACAAAGGCAAATCTTCTTTCCTTTTCTTGTCCTCTCCAAGCTGTTCCCACCCTACAATCCTTCACACCATCCTGAGTAAAGGAGGGGAGTAAAACACTCCCTGTGAGCTGTCCTTACTGTTTCTTTTCCAACACATGCCCAATTCCCACGAACACAACACACTGCACTGCTAAAACCCCTTACAACAGACACTGAGAAATACCACAGGGCACCCCCAGATCTGTCAGGTCTCCCAGCTTTGTAATTGCATTTTTCTGCACAAATATGGCACGATTTTGCCCTGAATTTTTGTTCAAAAAGCGGCTTTAATGCTATTACCAAAACAACAAAAAAACATCTGGCATCCTAATCTGCCAGATGCCACATCCTAAGGAGCCAACATCATCTTGATGGTGATAGGATTTTGTGATACCATTTGTTGGATGAGCAGTTTCAGTTATTTTTAGCATATCAAAGCCAGCAAATTGATATCTACCAAGAGGCTCTAATTTCTGCCACATTCACAAGTATCCCCTGCCTGAAATGCTCAGTTCTCATCTGTGGCTACACCAGTTTCTGCACCTATTTAGTTTCTTTGTCAACGTTCTCTCTCGTTCACTGTGAAGGGGGGTGTTCTCTGACAGTGCAGCTCTTCTGTAACTCAGGTTTTATCTTGGGATTAGATGATTCACCCTCTCATCCTTTTGAGTAACCACTATTTTTTTGGTTGCTAACTTGCAGAAGTAACTTTTTATAATGCCGTTCTGGAAAATACCACAGAAATCTAATTAATGTAGAATTAAAGCAAGCAGGAGCTTATCCCCGTTGTAGGCTGTTGTGTAGTTTCATTTGGGTTAAATTAATCACTTTTGGATCAAATGTTTCTAGGTTGACTAGATCTTGAAGGTCTCTTGCAGCCTTGATGATTCTGCTATCCGTACCTAACCTTGTAGAATATATGCAGGTCTCTTATTTATATGTATTTTAAGCATTATCATGGTAAATTTATTGGGTATTATTCAGAGTATCAGTGACAGATCATTGTGCTGGCAGATGGGGAGGGAACTAATAACGCTTAAAAAATGAAATAATTTACATGAGAGCTGTGAGACTACTTCAAAATGCCATTATGAAAATACATTCTAACGAAATTAGTTCAGTCTGGTATTTGAAAGTTTGTTTGCTCCCATGAATATTCATACAAGCTGCAATTTTTTAGCAATAACATTCATTTGGAAACTTAAAATTAATCATGCCAATATGTGTTTGCCCTGGAAGTGTTGTGAATTCTCAGATGACTCTGTCTGCATGAATTTTCCCTTCTATAAAACTTATTCAAGTCCTTTTTCTTTCCCTTGTAAGTGTGATTGGATGGTGGAGACAACCAAATGAACACCCTGGGATTTAAAATGGTAGCAGTGCTGTATAAACAGCAAATTATAAGTAAAGGATGACAAAAGCAAGGCTGGCCAGAGGCAGTTAATGAACAAGCCATGGGCAAGAATATGATCCCATAAAATCCCTTTTAAACAATGTCAGCCAGCATATTTTGTAGAAACAAAATAAAATAAAATGATTCCTGTGGCCAAGGAGCAAATATGGAAAGAAGGGCCTTATATTAAATTCATTTTTCAGCCACCTATAACTGAAAAACAAAACCTTATAAATAGTGCCTGTTCCTCTTTTCCTGAAAAATTGTGTGCTTGCCTTAGGATGATGAACCTCTTTGCTGTAAGCTGGGTAGTGTGAGCAGCAGATTGTCTTAAACCATTCCTGACAGACCCCAGGAGATGGCTTTTAATAAATTCAACGCAAGCTGTTTGTAATCCTGACAAGAATCAGCCATTGTACATCAATGTGTGACACAGGCTGGATTCTGGGAAGCAGAGTGCCTGAACCCAGTGTTAATTTGGGGTCTCTTGGCTTTGAGGGGAACATCTCCCAGTGCCACTGCCTGGGTTTGTGTCCCACCTCTGACCTGTCACACTGATTGCCTTTAATAGACCCCTCTGCTGTGGATTAAGCAACACTAAGTTACCTCCCAATCACAGATAAATTTTGTTGCAACTCTTTGTTTTTACTGTCAAACTCTACTGAATTCTTCCAATTCATGTATTTTTTTTCCCTGTCTGCTGTTGACGTGCAAAAAGGAGCTGATCTATCTAATTGTGTTTGTCTGTAAAAATCAGCTTTAAAAACCCTATGGTGATCATAAAAGATGTGAAATAATGAAATTTCTGGCTGAAATTCAGTAATTAATGTGTTTTACTGGTGGCAAAATATCAGTGGAGTCAGTGAGGAGGAGGAAGGAGCAGGGATGTGGTTTTAAACTCCTGGTGCACAGTCTGTACCAACAGATCAGGAAAGCACAATCAGGTAAAAATATCAAGCAATTGACTTTCTAATTAATCAGCCAGGAACCTGAAAAACTGGGAGACTTGAATGGCAGTTTGCAGCTGGATCCAATTGTTTTTATGTGTGAGGCATCTTAAGATCCTGAAATTCCTTTGTTCAAAGCTTTCTCCTCTGGATTGATATAGATGAATAATAAGAAGAAAATAATGAAGGGCAGGTGAGCTCAGAATCACCTGCTTTGTTTAGAGCAGCACGTATCTCTGCCAGGCTTTTCAGTTAGATGGGGATTTGTTACAATGAAGAAATTGAGTCATGTCCTCTGATACTGAATTACAGCAAAAGAGAATTTTGAAATTACGCTTAAAAAAGCCAAAAGAAACATCCCCCCAGAACGCAGGGGAAAAGTATCAGGCAGCAAGACTGAGGAAATATCTTTCAATCAGGTCCATTAGCTACTGAAGGTCTTATGAAATATTCCTTTTCCATTCCATGTAGTGCTCCCAATGTCAAAATAATGATGCAGCAGCAGTGCGTGCTGAGCAGTTAATGAAGAAGTTTGGACCCCCCACCCTCTTGCTGACTTTCATCTGAAAATCAGCTAAAACCCTAACATTTCTATAATGCAGTGTCCATTTTAAGCACAGCTAGGGCCTGAGAGCTCGTGGACTTCCCACAAAGCACTTCATTTGTCCAGATCCATTAATACAGTCCCTGCCCAGCCACCAGAATTTGGAGGCTTCATTTTGTTTTGTTGGCAACAAAGAAGAGCCTCAGCTCAGGTGTTTTCTGTCAGCCTTCTCTCCTTTTGCAACCAGGTAGAAAGAACAGAGCCCAGGTGAGCTCAGCTCAGGTTTGGTAAATCCAAAAGACCATTTCCTGTCAGGTTTCATTTGGTTTTCTTGGCAAGAAGCCACCAGGATTTTGGCCAGAGAAACAGGAACAAATCTGTGTGGGGTAATACCAGCAAAGTGCTTTGGCACTTATAAACTGTCTTATACAGGGTAGGGGAATTATTCAGGAATTATCAGAGGGTTGGGTCATGCCTGGCTCTGGGGAGGGGATGAGAAGGAATTATGTGCTCTGGATGCTGTTTAAGATATAAAAGGAAACTCTTATATCATTTTTTATTCTAATTTTCTTTATTCCTCTGTGAGGAAGCCGTCCCACCTTTGCCCTGCACTTAATTTAGAGATTTGGCTCTGTTCTGAGAACATGCCAAAGACATCCTGTTTTGGATGGCTCTGCTTTGCATTTTGGCCTCCAAGCAAGCAGCAGTTCAGGGTGGCAGTGCCAGTCACATGCAGCTCAGAGTGAAGAGACACTTGGGCTCACCAGCAAAGCCAGATGATTTTGATATTCCCTTCCCACCCATCTGGAAAGACAGTTGTAGCTTGTATGACTCTTCCTCTGGGAAAACCAGTGTCATTCTGTGTGGGAAGGGAGGGTGGAAACAGCATTTTGAGCCTGGGAAGAAATTTCTAGAAGAGTTTTTAAGGGGGTTGAATTTATCCTTGAGAGGAAATGCTTTGCTGCTGTCAAAAGCTGGGTGAGTTACTGTGTCTGTGATATAACCACATAAACCTCTTGTACCTGCCCGTGGGTGGAGGAACCACTAGGGAGGTTCTTCATGTAAAGTTCTTTAACTATGAGCTCCTCCTGCTATGTTTTAAACCTTAAGTGCCTTCTTTTAGTCCCAAATGGGTGAGTTATCATAGCTTACTTAGACTAAATCAGAAAGTCTCAGTATTTCTTCAGTTTTTCATCCCAACTTTCGTTTTCTCAAACAGTCATTTAACACACAGACTTGGATGCTCCAAGGATTTCTAATTCATCCATTGTAAGGCACTCGACACATGTTCACTTGAAAATTGCTTTATAGATTCATACCAGTAAAAAAGCCAAAACAAACCCCCAAAGTTCTACTGATGCACAAAGGAATTAATGTGTGATTTTAAATTGAGAAAAACCCAATTCAACCACGCTTTGTGCAAGATAAAATTACTGAAAATTAATTTCCTGTTTAGCAGTGAAATAATTGAAAGACCAAAGCTGCTCCTGAGATTAGAAGGCTCTGCAGGTTCTGCCTGTGAACAGACTTTCATGCAAAACTCCCTGCAGAGCCTTTTTTTATTGTTTGTTTTTGTTACTTAGACAGTTTCTTACAAACAGAGACGTAAATTAATCACTGAAAAATGAACACTAAATAATGGAATGATTGGTATAATTGCCTGAAAATGGATGGCTATTCTTACATGATCTCAACGTTGCAAACCTCCAAGGCACAACATTTCTGTTGTCTGTACCTTTGTGTGTAGAGCCTGTAAAAGAGTTGTTTCAACACTTCCACTGTCACTGCCCACCATCTGCCAGCCATCCAGAGTATTCCCAGAGGGCTAGGAGGTTTTAGGATACAGAGGAAGGATGCCCTGCTTCTGCATCATTCTGTAGGAACAGAAGCACAGGAACAGCAAGAAATAAGTTCTACAAAGTCACAAAGGAGAGACATTTGGTTTTTCAGAAATCTCTCCATTTGAAAATCTTCCTGAGCTTGGGACTAACCAATCTGGGATTGCTGCTGCACCTCTCTGCCTGGCAACTCTAAAAATTAGAATTTTCTGCTTTGGCAGGCCCACTATTTATTATTTGTGTTGCTGCAGCACATGAACCAAGGCCTCGTTGAGCACTGGAGACAGACAACACTGCAAAAAGAGCCAGCAAGCCAAGCCAGGCACACAGAGGACACACAGAGGAATCTTGGTTTCATCTCTTACTTCTCAGCTTTGGGGTGGTGATTTCTGGCATTTTCACATTCTCCACACCTCGATTTATGCACCTGGCTTAAGTGCCAGCTTCAGGAAGCACAAATTTTTCTGGAATAATCCCTGAGACAGGAGTTTCTCCAGTGGCAGTGCAGAGCAGGATCCTGATTGCAGTGTTTTTCCTTAGGGAGGAAAGGCTGTCTCTCTGTGCTGAGCATTCAGGAAGACCAAGCAGGCCAAGCTACATCACACAAACACTTTTCTATCTCCTCTGGGTCTTGAGTCCCTAATTGTGAGTTATTATATGTGAAAATTGATGCTCGTTTTCCTCACAGAATGGTTGTGAGCCCAGACTGGGAGGTGCCTATATACACTTATGGTAGGACCACTGAAACACAACTAGGAAGCTCCATTTCTCCCCCTCCTTTTCAATACTTTTCATCATCTAAAATGAATTCTTTGTTATTGGATATAAAAGACATTATGATGTTAGAAACTGTTCTGCTAAATTCAGAATTTTTGCCTTCTGCAGGAAAAAAATAAAATTGAAGGATGAAATATTTTTTTTCTTGTGAAGAGTTGGAAGTTTCAGAAGCAAAAAGGAAATGCAGGAAAAAAATAACATAACTGACTCATTGCAGGTTCTTAGGTCATACTTTTCCACCTGTGCAAAGCAGAAAGGAACTATAGGAATGATGGTCACCTTTGCCTCAGGAATCTTTTCCCCGTGGGCATTAGCACATCATTTCAAGGCTGGCTAAACCCACCCTCCAAAATTCAGTGTTTGGTCGTTGACTTCAGGGGGGTGGAGGAAGGCTGGGGTTTGGATGTCTGTGAACAGCAGGTGTTGAGTGAAGGTGGTTGTGGCCTGCAGGTTCAGAACAGGCAGTAGAGAATAGGCAAGAAAATAATCAAATTTAAATACATCTGAGTGTGCACAGTCCTTTATTTTGTTGGCAACCTGAGGCAGCTTCAGAGGAACAGTGAAAATGTCTTTAAAGAGCTGCTGGGAGGCTTCATTCAGAAGGGATTCTTTCAATATTACTTCCTCCAAGGTGCTGATATCTTAGGTCAGATCCTTTTCTAGTGATACCAACTTGGTTGTTGTTACCCCAAGGATCTGGTTACTCCTGTGGTAAAACACAACAATCTGAAATGACTTTGCTTTGCTACTTTACAATTGCTGGAGATAAGTGTTTCATATGTTATGGACAGACAGCAACTTAAATTCTACTCAGTGCTTTGAATGCAGTGGATGAGCCCAGCAAAGGGTTCTTGTGCAGCAGGGGTTTGCAAAATTCACCTTTAATTCATTATTCCACGTAAATTGTATCACAGCCCATCTGTGAAACCCTTGCAAGTCCTTTAGAATATATGATGTGTGTTCTTTATGAAAGATACACTTTATAAAAAACCCTTTCTCATGCCACTAAAAATGCATAGCATTTTCAGGAAATGAGCACTTCAGTTTGGTATGGAGTGATTAAAAATGATTAATTCATTTAAGAGCTGAGGTCTCTGCTGAAAAGGGGGAAGTAGTGAGGATACAAACAACACCTTGACTTTTGGCCATGCAGTTTGCATTCAGTCCACATCTTCCTCAAATGTGCCTCAAATCTCTTCTCTACCCTTCCTGAAAAATCAGAGTATTCAAGCATCCCCCTTTCAATGGCCTCCACAGGAATAGCTTATCTGTAGTGAATTGCTTAGCCTGAGTGACAAGTCTGAAAGGCTGGGCAGAGCACCTTTCCATTCATCCCTGCAGCACAGCCCTTTTTATCAGCACCCTCCAGGCTCCCTCCGCTCTCTGTGAGGGGGAGATAACAAACCGAGCAAATTTTTGTGAAGAATATTTTCTATTTAGCCAACCCTGCTTTCTATCTGCTGTTAACCTTCTGAGCAGTGGGTGAGGCAGGATTGCCCTCTGGGTGGTGAAATGGCCATCCAGCTGATAAAACCCAAAGCTCACCAGGACATTTTCAAGTTTGCTTTCACCCCTGGTCAGAGGAAAGGGGGGGTTTACTTTGAACTTGGAGGTGAATTCTCTTATCAGCTGCCCACCACTGCCTGTGTCATGTGAGATGTTCCAGGCAGTCTTGGGTGTTCCATAAAGCCTCATGAGTTTATTGTGTGCTCCAAGGAAACTTCGTGTGTCAGTCTCTAATGATCTTCAGCATCTCAAGGACAAAGTGACAAAGACCTGTGACTGGGAACAAACCTCACAGAGCCCAGTTTGTAGCAAGACTCTGTGAAAGATCACGTTGCAGAGGGATCTGACTACTTCTTTCATTTCCATATGCACACGAGATGATTTATATGCATAAATGAAATAAATAGCCCCCTCAGTTTATTTACAAACAGTATTTTCCAGTTGATCTGCTGTCTTCTCTACTGTTTTGAGCGCCTGCAGGGCTTGTTACTTGATCTCTGACAACTGTCTTCCTGGAGAAGACAGCTCTGCTCCTCATCCCCTGGGAGGTGGTAGTCCTCAATTCAAATCAGATCTCAAAAAAATAGTAGCAACTTGCTGGAAAATAAGAAAAGTAGCTATTCATCACTGGCAGGGAGAAAAGAGAATATCCTCTGAAGCCAATTTATCCTTTAAATTGCAGACTAATGCCCATTTCTATTGAGCTCTAACGTGTTTGGACTCTGGAGTTTCTGGTGGTGTCCCCTCCAGGCATCAGGGGCTGTGCGTGGGGGCTCAGCTCAGTTTGCAGCTCCGAAGTGAAGCTGTCAGAGATCACAACAAACCGGGCAAGGGCTGGAGTGACTCAGTCCACCGAGCCCAACTTCTCCCTCCTTTCACACCTAACCATCACTTGGCAGCAGATTAGCCAGTGCAGGGCTGAGTGAATAATTCATAATGAACAATTAGTCTGATTGTGTCTGCTCCCGTTAGGAGCTGATGATGAAGGGCCGAGATTGGATGTCTGAAGTGACTTGTGGGTTCCTTCAAAACAAGTTTTTTCCCGTGGCAACGTCTTGTGATTAAATTCGTTGTGAGTGGTTGAACTTTGGCTGTGGTGATGGTTGCTAAGTTATATAAGTGGCTGGGGTTGTTTGTGTTTCCCTAATTAGATTACTTGCAGGTCCAGACAAAACAGGGTGAATTTAAATTATTAGAACTGAAAACAACGTGCCAGTGGAATAAAAGCTGGAAAGTGCCTGAACATTTGAACTCTAGATATTTGGAGTTAAAGCAAAGCCATCTGAATAACTGGAAAATTAATACAGAAGATCCATACACATCATTATATTTACCTTTGGTTTCCAATGGGGAGGTTATTTAATGAAAACGTTTTTATTCCTCTGGGTCTGACAGAACTTCTTTTAGCATCTGCCTTTAATTTCTGTGTTGCTCGTGGAGGTGTATTCCATTCATTAGCTGTTCACCTGTGGAGTTTGCCAAGGCCCCAGAGAGTGACACAAAATCCTGCCTGAAATGAAACTTAAATATTTCCACTGACCTCACCAGCATTGTGATTTCACTCTTTGTTCAGAGCTCCTTCGTATTTTCGGTGCCTTGTTCAAAAGACTTTCCTCCCCCTGCTGTTCCAGCTTTGGCCAGGGGGCCAAGTGTGCCCTCAGGTTATTGATGAGGGACTTTGCCATGGAATGCTTTCCTCTCTGCACCTCTGTAGGGAGGATAAAGGCTCTTCCCCAGCGTTTGGCCATCCTTCTTCCCTTGTGCAGTGTGTCAAACCCCTGACAGTGAGACTTCTACTCAAAGAGTTCTGATCTGATGCACCCACAGAGTGTCATGGTCAGTCATCTACCTGTGCCACTGAAAGTGGAGCACAATAAAGGAATTTTTCAGCTTCTGGGCACCTGGTAATAAAGAGCATCAAAATGTTCAGATAGAGGTGAGTCTTCTTCCTTTGCTTTGGTCACAGCACTTTGCAGCAGCATTCCCAAAAAGCTCTGGAATGCTAAGAGGGAAAGGAATGATAATTCAGAGGTCCTCACACATGATGGGTTTGGAAAGAAATATTAAATTTCATGTCCTCAGCTGCTCCATCCAGCCCCCACCTGACTGCTGTAACTTAGGTTTCCTTCCTCTCTGTATAATTGCCTTTCTAGGTGTTCCAAACCAGTTATTTGAGGGTTATCAGCAGCCAGGTATTTTTATTATAGATTCCTCCTCTGGTCACATCTACCTCCTTAGCTGGTGTTTAGAACTTTCAAGTGGAATTTTAGAAGAGGGAATTCTGTACCAGACAGAGCTAAAAATCACTAATTCTCTAAGTGTTATCCAGGAGGTCTCTGAAATGGACCCTGTTATGTGATTCATATTCTACATTTTAGGGTTTTTTTTCTTCCTTTTTGTACAGAGTTTCCAGTCCCACCACTGCTGCCAGATTCCAGGTTTGCCTTTACTGGAATGTCTTTCCAGTGCTGCCAGACTCCAAGATCATTAATTAGTTGGAGCTGAAGGAATTCAGAGATAATTTGTTCTTAATGCATACAAATATTTCTCTTCTTTTGCTTATGGAATTGAAATAAAAATTTGATTTATTTATTATTATTACTGAAGTTCATAATGGGAGTGACTGACACGAGGCATAGAGGGTATAAGATCATTCCAACTTGGGCCAAATTCCACTAGAAAAATAGGATAATCCATTATTCTGGGCTCCTGGGGATCTTTCAGAGACTCCCTGGGACTCCTGACCTACAAACCTGTTTTATCACAGTTCCTCTGGATGCCTCTGACTGACTGTCACTCTATGATGTATTGTTAGGATAAAAGATTAATGAATTCCAGTAAAAGGCATTAAAATTCCATCATGTGTACATTTGTAAACAGTTTCTCCTTCTTAAATCTGAGAGTAAGCTCAGTCCACAATATTTTGTCATTTTGCACAGCAAACTTCTCTGCTGTCATAGTGGGGATCTGTCTGATCTCTGCATGGAGCTTTGTCCCTGAGCCTCCTTTGCAGGAACAGATAATTTTTATCAGTGTCCTGCACATCCATTCCTTTTTTGTGTAGGTGTCTGGAAATGTGGGAAAGCAGACTTGTGAGTAGGGGCTTAATCACTTAGGAAAATACATATATGCCATTAAAGAGGCAGAATCAGGGATCATCACTGGGCTTCCTCTTCCTGTCCACTTCCTCCAGGTTCTCTTAGAAGGAATTCTTCAACATTGAGTGAATGTTATTTTAATAATGCCACCTGTCAAGGTAACAGCTTTGAAGGTTTGCCTTGGCAGCAATCCCTTGAAGCTAATAAAGGTCATATGACAGGAAATGAAGCCCAGGATTTGCACCTTAAACCTACTTATTGGGGTTACTCCCTTTGCTGGGCAAGATTTTCTGGGTGATAATTCTATAGAATTTTTATGTGAACCACCCTGACCTGAGATTGTTAGTTGAGAAATGAAAGTTCTTTTTGGGCTTTTTTTGGGGAGCTGCAATCCAACCTAGGCAAGCAAAAAGTCTGGAATAATGTCGTCAGTGGGCAGAAATCTGAGAGCTCGAGGTTTTATCAGTGCAGATAGATGTATGTACCTATGCCAATGCATAGATAGGAAATAGCTTTAAATTAGTTTGTTTAATCACTTTGCAAGGCCCTGAATTAGGTCCCACGCTGGGAGGAGGTGCAAGTTCAGCTCCTGGATCAGCAGAGCTTAATTAAAGTGCTACCCTACTCAGCCTAATTAGCCTTGCCTCAAAGAGCAGGCACTGGGGAAAATGCACCACTGAAATAAATATATTTTTCAGTGAAGAAGGTGATTTTCCCCCTCTGCTTTGCTCCTCTGACACCCCACCTGGAGCACTGGAGGCTGAGCCTGCCCAAACCACGCTGGAAACTTGTTCAGAACAAGGTGCTGGAGCCGATTTCCAGAGCAACCCCTGGGGAAGAGCATCCCTCCAAACACCACTCTATCAGTGACACAGCCAGCCAGGTCATAGGTGGTCACCACAAAAGTGTTTGCAAATGTGTTTTAATTCAAACCTCTGTTAGACTCCGCTGAATATTTTATGAAGCCGAAAAGTTTTAATTATCTCTGAAAAGCAAGATTCGCTTTTTGACTTTAACAGCTCCTGTTACACAGGACTTCTGAAACTGTGGGCAGTGCAAAGATCCCTCAGCTTCCCAGAAGAGCCACAGTTCCCTGGGTGGAGGCAGCCAGATCTTCCCTGTGCCAGAGCTCCCCACCCACCCAGTAGAAGGTTTTCCCCAATATCTAACCCAAATTTCCCCCCTTTCAGTTTGTACCCGTTGCTCCTCGCCCTGTCACCGCAGCCCCTGAGGAACAGCCCCTCTCTGGTCCCCTGTGGGCCCCAGGCCCAGACCCTGCAGCTTTATGGGCACCAACAATTGTGGGCAGGTTTTGGGCATCAATTCCTCGTTCCTGTGGCAGCCATAAACTTAGATTCCAAACCTGCACATGGTCATTATCCCATCACACAGTGTCACCCAGGGTGGCTGAATTTCATAAGAATTAAGCTCTGGTTTCACTCCTGATTAGCCCTACCAAGCCAAATTCCATATTAAACATAACCTTCGGATGCACATCCAAGAACTTTCTGCAGCAATTTCTAACTGCTCGAGCTGATGATCTTACAAACCCAGCAGGTAATTCAAGCTGCCAGGAGCTCTCATGTTTCAGAAGTCCTCTGTAACAGGAGCTGTTAAAGTCAAAAAGCGAATCTTGCTTTTCAGAGATAATTAAAACTTTTCGGCTTCATAAAATATTCAGCGGAGTCTAACAGAGATTTGAATTAAAACACATTTGCAAACGTTTTTGTGGTGACCACCTATGACCTGGCTGGCTGTGTCACTGATGGAGTGGTGTTTGGAGGGATGCTCTTCCCTGGGGGTTGCTCTGGAAATCGGCTCCAGCACCTTGTTCTGAACAAGTTTCCAGCGTGGTTTGGGCAGGCTCAGCCTCCAGTGCTCCAGGTGGGGTGTCAGAGGAGCAAAGCAGAGGGGGAAAATCACCTCCTTCACTGAAAAATATATTTATTTCAGTGGTGCATTTTTCCCAGAAAGGGGCAGAACAAACAGCAGGAATCAGCAATGTGTGAAATGAAGTGTTTTGGAATTTACGTGGATTTTCTCATAATAATACCTGAGTGCTTCCCAATCCCCACAGAACTAAATCTTAACAAAACCTGCAAGAATTAAGGAAGTTGAAATTCCTTCTTCTACAGGTGAGAAACAGGGCAGGTTAATTGTAAGCTGCCCACAGCAAATGACCTCAAAATCACGCAGTGATGGATGTTTTTGTCACTGGTACCTTTATTACAGCATCTTTTCCAACCCACAACAGAGGCACCAGGAAAATCAGATAATGTGTGTGTGGACACAATGCCCAGCTCTGCAGACAGAAGAGACCATTCCCACCTGAGGCTGCCAACAGGAGTGCCAGGGGGGATCTGCTGGCATTCTCTGTTGCCAGCATGTGTCCAGTGGGGATCCATGGGCATCATTCCATACCTCCAGGTGGTTTTGGCAGCTTGTGTTTGGGCTGAAGTTGCAGAGGCAGAAATTAAGTCAGTGTTCCCTTCTGGCTGTAGTTTATTTCTTGATAAAGTCCATTTCTTTCACTTATTTGCTAGGAAAGATAAATTACCAAGGATCATTTGGGATTTTTTTTTTCCAGGCTGCTTTTACAGCATCTTCCTGATGGTAAGAGACTGATTTATGTGACCTGCAGTGATAGCCTGCTGCAAAGAAACAGCCCCATTCTTTCAATGCAAGAGCTAATTTAATATTGATCTCCTGCTTATAAAATGCAAAGATAATTCCTTTGGTAAAAACACCTCGCATCAGGCTCCTGTGGCTTTCCCAACTCAATCTGAATTTCTAAGCACTAAAGAAATCTCATTATGGGGAAGTAAACCAGCAGTTCCCTCAGCAAAAAGGTCAGGGAAGTGTGAAATAGCCTTTGTACTATTCAGCAGCAGTCCTGGAATATACACATCACTCATCCAGGAGGCTCCTGGTGTTTAAATGCCACCTACAACAGAGCCATTTCTCTGGCAGTCATTTTACTTCTTCCTCTTTTTGCCTTTAATAAAGCAAAGATTAAATGGTTTACAAGAGCTATTACTTTGGAAGTCACGTTTTCCCCATGTGACACTTGCAATTACACAGGGAACATGTCTTCTATTGGAATACTTAACTCAGTGGGTTTGGATGTTTAGGCTCCAGACAGCTCCAAAATGCTTAAATATGACTCTGAACTTTGAGGTTTTCTCCCTGATACTGTGCCAGTAGTTTCAGCTTTCCATCCATCCATCCCCACTTCCCTTTCAGCTCAACTTACTCATTTTTTTGCCTTGTTCTTTCCCTCAATTTCCCTGATATGCCTTTTGACCCATCTCACTCATCTCATGCTGTAATTAGGTCTTTCTTTTTTCCACGCTCCAGAACCTCCCACAGTTGGTTTGATCATTCAAATCAGAGGAATTTAAAGATGTTTCTTTGATTTTTTTTCTCAGAGACTAATTTGATTTTAAATAAGGATTTGCAGAAGGGGTAGAAATGGTAATAGAAAAAAGCTTCTTCCAAGGCTTATAGTTTTTTTTTTCCCCTTCAGAAGGAAAAAAAACAAACACAAACAACAACTCAAAATAAGGAGAATCAGAAGGTAAATGGATGGGGAATTCCTGAAAGCAGTAGAACAAAGGTATTGAATGGGAGGTTACTCCAAAAGAAATCCAGGAGAAAGAGAACCAGGGGGATACCACGAGGCAAACCTTGCACAGTTTATTCTCACAGTTCTGCCCAAGAAGGATTCCACAGCTGAGGTGTGCATGTGGGGACACCCACCCAGTAGAGTTTATTCAGAGGTGGGGAAGAGGAAGGAGCACGTTGTTGAAATGGTCAGTACTTGTGCACTGTGCAGGAATATCTATTTAAAATCTTGGAGAATATCTGTGGCATTGCTGGCAGGGCTCAGTAAGGGAGATGGCAGGAGTGACACTGGACATGTGGAAGTCATGATGTGGAGCTCACTGACAATAATATGGTGAGTGGAGGTCAGAAGTGATGATCAAGAACTGAAATATTTTACAGCCTTGACTTTCAGAACCTGGCAGCCTTGTACTCCTATTCACACTGGGGGAAAAGCATGGAGAAATAAAGTGAGATCAGCCAGGAATGTCTCTCCTGAACCTTGTACCAGCCCCCCCAGTGCTGACTCCATGGCTCAGTGACACTGCAGGTTAAAGCTCTGTGTCAGGATGAGCTGCATTTATCACAGAGAGACCAAAGATTCTTTCTCTGGCCTCTGGCTCCCAGAAGAAGTTTGCTCTTATTTTCTGTGCTGGTCTGACCTGCCTTTTGAGCCTCGTGTCCTTCACCTGGTAAGAACTGCCTTTCCCAGACCCACCCAAAGTCATTGTTGGTGCCTGTGCCAGCCCAGCCATCAGAACAGCAGTTGCCTCTAACCAGCACACACAGATCACCCTTCCCCTGTGTCTTGCTCTTTGATGCCACACAAACACATTAATTTGTGCTTCCCAGCTCCCCATGGTTGTGTTTTCAGACAAGCAGAACCAAGGGGGAGGATGCTGCAGGTCAGCTGTTGATAAGAGGAGAGAGAAAATGCTTTTTGCTCTGAGCAGTTACAAGTCTAAAAGCTGTGGGGATAGACACAGAACAGGGGATAGACATAGAACAGATCCTTCACACCAAATTCAGCTTCTCTTTCTGCTGTAGACATCTGAGAGCTTTCCTGCTCTCCATCCTGCCCTCATATGAACACACATGTACATACTCACTTGATCTCTCCCTGCCAGGCTCCCACAGACCTTTGAAGGCTTGTACTTACCTGTGTCCTTTCAGGACTGAAAGTAAAACAATTCTGACACCTGAAAACATGTTCAGTTTGCTGCCTTACAGTTTTTGCCTCTGCTGTTCACTGAAGTGCTGACAAGTGCTTACCCTTTAAAAGATGTGTTTCTGCTAAGGATGGAGACACATTCAAGGGAAAATGTTACATTAGTGATTGGTTATAGGTTTCCCACTCTGTAAAGGTATTTTTCCAGCAGGAGATGATGCAGTGATGCCCCTGTCTGGGTAGTCCTTCCTGAAAAGTCTGTGCACAGATCTGTGTTTGGGAAAAGCATTGGCACACTTGGAAACCATGAGTGAATCTCAGCAGTTTTACCTGTGGGTCAGTGAGGCTGAACTGGAAAACAACAAGTAGACACCTGCTAGGAAGAGAGGAAAAAGGTGCTTTGAGGATGCTGTTTGATTTCAGTGTTTCTCCAAACAGGGTTGAGGAAACAGCTTGTTCTGTGGCTCAGTATGGCAAAAATATCATTTATGCCAAAAGGCTCTTTACCTCTTGATAAAATTTGTCTTTTGTGCTTTGCTTTTCTGATTTATAGTCTCAGGTAAGGCCTTGTCTGCCTCCCGTAGTGGAAAGATGAACTAGATGGTCTCATAAAGTGACTTTTTGAGCTCTGTTTGGTTTCTATTGTGAATATGCATATGGGATTTTACAGCACAAGTATTTATCTACAGAGAGAAAAACAGCTTTGCCTGTGTTCAGTTTTCTTATTTTTACGTGTTATTGAGACCACAGCTTTTGTCTCATTGCACAAGGAATTGATTTATTAAGTGGCAAGAATAAAGTTTCTGGATGAAAAGTTTCTCTGAAATGGGTATAAATGCCTTTTGCCTTTTATAGGAGTTTACAGGGAATATACAGGTCAAAGCAATGCAACACCTGAGTCATGCAGCTGTTGGCATTATGTTCAAATCCCAGCTGATTAACTGCATTTCCTCATTCAGCATCAACCTCTGACAGGTTTCACGAGCTGGACAGTGACAAAAAGGTGAAAAAAACCCCACCTCTGACAATTTCTCCCCTAATTGCCACCTGCAATCCCAGAGAGAGAAGGAGAAACGAAGCCATAAATAGCAAGACAGATTTGTCAGGCTGTGTAAGATCAGAGCATCGATTCAGCCTTGATTGGACTCCCCACTGCTTCCCTTTGGTTATTTATGTCAGGTTAACCTCTCACTTTCAGCAGTGACAGCTGTTCCCCATCTACTCCTTCCAGGGGAACATCCTGAGGTTTTGTCAGCTGCTTTTCCTTCTCCTGATTGCTTTGGAGCAAAGCTGCTGGGGTGGGTCTGTGTTTAAAGAATGCCTAATTGGAAATGAATGGCCTTGCTTTGAGATGGGACACGTGATAAGATGTGGGACATTCCATAAAACCTACCAAACACTCCAGGACCAAATCAAAACTGTGAGGACCCCACAGAGAGGTTTATGGAAGGCAAAGATAGAGGAGAGAACAGGCTGAGCATCGAGGTGGAAAGTCCCATTCCCTGTTTCATACGGGGAAAACATAAACACCCAACACCCCACAGGTGAAAGTGTCACCCAAGGGGCTCTTCCCCAGTCTCCTTCCAATCATCAGTCAGCCCAGGAAGGTCTGACAGCCTTATTTCTGAATTTCCTTTGGTTGTTCTTGGTTTGAACGGGGTCTGTTTTCAAAGGAGACCTTTGTAAGACAGTTGGGTGATTTTTTCTTTTCTCCTCTGCTCTCCTGCGTGTGCTGGTTGGGCAATGCTTCACTTTGCATGTTCACAGCACAAAACACCCCACACTTCTTGAGCAGGAGAGGCAGGGAGGGAAACCTGCTGTGCTGCAATCCATGCTCCCAGAAAAGCACTGGATGGCTTCCACTAGAGGGGTTTCTCTCACCTCTGGGCTGATTTACTAAAGAAACTGCTCTGCTGGCATAGCAGGAAGCATATCCTTGCCTCAGATGCCTTGTTTTCCCTCCTTTTCCTGTGTTCCTGAACTGTAACTCCATGCAGCAGTTACAAGCTTGACACAAGGGTCATCTTATGAAAATCAGTGACCATGAATTATGCAGCAGTCTGGCTGATATCAAGTACTACATTTCTTCAAAAATGCTTGAATCTCCAGCTTTAATCTTGTATTTTTACACAGGGTTACTGGCTTCAAGACAAAAAAAAACCAAAAAAAGGTAGTATTTTATATACTTTTTTGACATACAATGCTTGCAATGCTGTAAATTTAATACTGGTGTTGACTCTGGCTAAGGTCACTTTACCTCATTATTCTGGCATCCCCCAGGGCAGGTATTTTGTACATGATTTATGTAATCCACCTATTCAAATTCCTAGTTTCATAGGACAGCTTGTCTCAGGCCAAGCATAGTGTTAGTACTTAAAGAACAATAATAATGATCCTTCCTTGAAGGAGAAAAGAGCCATCTGAACAAGGTAAGAGAATTAATAATCAGGAAAATTTTATCTCTGAAAAAACATGAAGCTGCTTCCTTGCCCAGAGAGATCCATAAAAAGCCAGAAAATCTGAGGTGGGTTAATGTATGATCTCCATATAAAGCACTTCAGTGATCTCTCCCTCATCTTCTCCCATTTTTTTTCCTGGTGGTGTTTGACTCTGTAATATCCTGAATGTCTCAAATCTACAGCTTGGTTCCAGGTGCCCCTCTGGGTTCACTGTTGCTTTTGTGGTGTTTTCCAAAATTACAGAAAATAAGACACACAGCTCTTGCAGAGTTCTGACTCCCTCCTCCCAAATTAAAGAAAAATATTAAAAATTATTTATATGTGCAATATGTACCAAAGGATACTGCCCTTTGTGTACATTTCCAATTGAGGGACACTCTGAGTTCAGTGCCAGTTTAATGGCTGGATCTGCCTGAGCCACTTGTTGTCTAATATTGCTCTACTGTGTTGCATAAAACATCATTGAATACATGTTAAGAAAAACGTGTTCAGGCATAATTACACAAAAAGATTCCTGTGGAGGCTTCCTATAGGTGGGGAGTGTCTGTGTGTGTGCATGTATATTTATTTTAAAAGAACTTAGCAAGAAAATACGATTATACAAAATGTTGAAGATCATTTTCCACATTGCCAGAGCACACTCTTCTCCTTGGCTTCTTCACTTTCTAGTACTTCCAGCTGCTCCTAATGATTCTTCCCAGTGGAACAGCTGTGCCCATGGGACTGTCTCATCCTGGGATGCCTGGGTTGCAAAATGTTCAGTGCATTCACAAGTGGGTGTCTCTCTGTGACAAAGTCCAAAGGAGGGGTCCAGGCATTTTTGTCCTGTTCTGATTTCCAGCTATCCACTGAAATTAATGGGTGATTAAGTACCAGCATAAAAAACTGATAGGATTTTACCTGAATACAGCTGAGAGAAGCACAGATAAACTTCGATCGGGAATGAAAACCCTCTCTGTTTTCGTGACATTCACAGGTTTTAACTGCAGGTCTTCAGGCTTACAGTGTGAGAAACATCCTGACTGTACTGGTACAAATCAGGCATGAATGAATCTCAAAACTGTGGCACCCCATTATTGGCTGTCTCTCTAGGAATGCTCCACTCTCCCCACTTCTGGGGTGTCGTATAATCCTGAGTGTCTCGAATCTTCAGCTTGGTCCCAGCTGCCCCCCTGATTTCCCTGTTGGTTTTGCACTGCTTTCATCAGTTAGAGAAATCAAGACACACAGGTCTTGCAGAATTGTTATTTCTCCTGCAAAGTTACAAGAAATGTAAAAAAGTGATGCTGTAAGATCGATGCTGGTACTGCTGTGACCCGAATTAGCTCCAGCCCTGAGCAGCACACCAATTAGCAAAGACAAAAGGGGAAGCAATAACTAGGTATGCCATTATTCTGCCAATCTTTACAATCTCTTTTATGTGGAATTCCACTTCAAAGCACCTTTCTTGTTTGGTACAAGATCACTTACATAAGCAACATGCAGACGTGACTAAAAATAAGTATTTTGTTATTCCTTCATGCCCGTGTCCTCAGTTACTGAGAATCTCTCACTCCTGTTCTCTCTGACAGTTCTTCAGACTGACACTGTGCAGCTCTCTTCCCACTTTTGGCTTCTTATTTTTATTCACTTATTGCTTCATTTTAACTTTTTTTTTTCTTCTCTTGAGCACCTCAGTGTTTTTTAGTCTCCTCCGTAACCATTTTAAAGGGGTGAATGAGGATGTTGAGGGTAGGATGGGGCAGGTAGGGGGACCAAAAGCTTGGGTTTAAACTGCTTCTTTTATTCAAGTTTTAAATGCAAATTAGGGTTATTTTGGGGTAACTCTGATGGAGCTGTTCAATCTACAGAGTTTGTTCTTGCTGCCTGAGAACTTCCCGGTGTAAAAAGTATCCCTCTGGCTAAGCTGGCTCCCACATAAGCAAGGGACTGGGATTCTATCTCCCTATCCTGCCCAGGGAACTTGATTTTCCCGTGGTTTGCTCAGGTGCACACCAGGATCAAACCCCCTGATGTGAGCAGTGTTTTGCTGGTTGTGCACTTGTGTGCACTGATGCCAGAAGAAAATCAGCCCTGGCAATTCTCCTGTTGTACAACCTTGATTTGCTGAAGTATGAGCTGAGCCCGGTATTAAACAGAGCCCTAAGAGGCAGAACATGTTCATTCTCCTGAACCAGATGCTTAAAATGCTGCCAAGAGAGGACCTGAGGAAAGTCCAGCTTTATAAATGCAGGTCTGCCTGGGAAGTAGACTCAGGTATTCAAGTGCCCTCTTGTCCTTAAGTGATATATTGTTTGTCCTCCAGTCCTGCTCGGAGTTACAAACAAAACAGAAAAAGCAATTGCAAACAGAATGAAGTGCTGAGAGCACCTCCCCAGCCCTGCTGGTCGATACTCAGCCTTAATCTGGGACCTCTCAGAGCAGTCAGGTTATCTGGAAATACTGCACAGCTCAAGTTAATTGTCTACAAGAGCCTCTTCTGTAAATATATGCCAGGCATTGTGAAGCACTGCCAGGGACCAGAGGTGTGAAATTCAGTATTCATTGGTGTACTTGCAGGAGGTCCCCATAAGAACAAATCCTATTTATTTACAGAAACCTACCATTTATTGGCAACATTTTGCAAGAATAAGCAAGCTTGAAAAATAAAAACCACCAACCAAGCAGCCTTTTATAGGAAGGACTTGCAGTGGAACTGATGTTGTGGATAGAATGCAGGACTATGACACCATAAATCATTCAACTTCCATGGGTGGATAAAACATAAAAGGTGAGAGTTGTTCTGTTGGAACATTCTGATGTGAAGCCCAGTATCCCAGGTCAGCCCATGGTCCTGCTGGGTCAGGGGCTCTGCAGGAAAGAAGGAACTGGCTCTGCCCTGAATAGCAGCCTAGGGAAAGAGGGAATGAAACAGAGAAGGAAAAAGAAGGAAGATCAGATGATGATTCCAGTGGAGTCAGAGCATGGCATAGTTTCAGTCTTAACCTCCAGCCACACTACTGAAAAGTCTGTTTTATGACATTGCTTCTAGTAGCTTCTAAACTGTATTATACATTTTTAAAGTCTATTTCATTATATGATTTTCAGTAGCTCCTAAACCACATTAGACACTATTTTTTTTGAGTTGAAACTCTCATTTACTTTGCTTATACCTCCAAATGGTTCCAGACAAAGGCTTTCAAATAAGTCTGAAATACATGAGAAAATTTCCCAAGGGGGTGGCACAGAGATTGAGGTATTAATCCAGGTAATGGAAAGCAAATCTAAAAGGAAATCTACATTTTACTTTGTTGGCAAAATATTATTTAAGCACCGTGCTTATGCCTAAGGACTGTATGTGATGAGTTTGGTGACCATAAGGAACTTTATTTTTTCATCTTTACTCTTGTCTTTGAGATTACTCATTTGTTAATAGAGTGGACAAAGTTAAAAGTAAATGAAAATATCTAGTAAAGTCAGGGAGATTAAACAAACCTACATGTTAGAGAAAGTGTTGGGAGCTCCTCTTTAAGTTAATTCAGCACTGGGTGAGTGATATTTCCTTTTGAACTGATGATTTCCCTCTCTACTCTGAAATGTGTGATGCTCTGGGACTCAGAAATCCTTTTCCTCCCCCTGCCAGTGATACACACTGTGACCTTGGTGAAACAGTTTCATTTGCCTTTAAGAATATATATTTTTTTTTAAAGCTTTGACTTTGAAAGACAAAGGTACTGTATGAAAGCAGGGTGTTACTACTGCCAGCAAGTTCCACTGCACTAGATCAGATACAACTAAGGAGAACAGGAAAGTTAGAAACAAATTCAGCAGGTTTGTCTTTCCCTGTATCTGCCAAGAATAATTGATCAGAATTCCTTCTGTAACTCAGTAACAAATCTAGGATGCACTTAAGCAGGAGCAGCAGCCAAACCACCAGTCTGCAGTTGTTGATTGTGGGGTAACAGATTTCCTAACAAAGGAGAAAGATGGTCAGGGTAAACTTTGGAAGCGTATTTGGAGAAAAAGGGGAAAATGATATCCCTCCCCAGGAAGAGATGTGGCAATTTAATTAGTATTTCTCCAAAAATGGCTTCAAATGTTGATGCAGTTTCCCAGGAACATCAGCCATTTAAATTCCAGATCATTTCCAGCCACCCTGGTTCCATCTAGATCAATTTGGTAAGCTCTTAAAAATATAAATATTGGATTTTAGCCCAATGCTAGAGAAGCATATGGGTCATTAACTGTAATTCAGGCCTTGCAGGCTGTTAGCTGGCTCTCCTGCATAAAAGCAGCAGTGTTTCTCCCTCTCAGAAGGAACTGCTCCATTTTGCTTTGCTAGTCTGGGAGGTGGGGGACAGTCAGTCTGTCAGAAGACAGAAACCAAAGAAATTCCCTGGCTGAGGTTTAAGCTTCCCTTGTTCAGGAGAGGAGGTGGCAATGGAGGTCAGGAACAGCACAATCATTTATTACTTGCTGTGCAGTGAGCCTTGGGAGGCTGATGCAGGACACCTGCCCCAGGTGTCCCCTGGGGAGCTGAGGCATCTCTGCCCCTTGTCCTCAGGGCCCGGGGGCTTCCCCAGGTTTTAACACTTGGCCTTAATCATCATTTGCCCTGATGAGCTTCACCTGGCACCTCTGCCCACACCCAGGGGCACAGGAGCCCCACTGGAGCTCTGCCCCAGTCTGAGCTCTGCTCAGGTGTGCTCATGTTCAGCAGTGTCTCTCATGGACTCTGTGCCTTTGCTGCCTCTTCATCTGGAATTGTCTCCAGCCTTGGTTTTGGATCCATCTGCTTGCTCCTGGCTGGACTCTCCGGACTTGGCTCACCCCCTCACGTGAGGCTCTGGGTTTGTTGGTGGACCCTTCCATCTCTGGCTGCTGCCTTCAGCCCCTGTGCTCCTGTGCCCACCTGGGAGGGTGCAGCCCTCGGGAGCTGCCTTGCCCTGTGGAGAAGGCCCCTGGTTCTGTGCCCCGAATCCAGCAAAGGTGAGCCCCTGTGTGTGACTGCTGGGTTAGCAAGGTGAACCTCGGGGGTTTTAGGTTGTTTGACCACTCAGAGTGGCTGATAAGTGTTTGTGAAGCTCCAGGTGGCACAAAGGCAGGTGTGTGTGGTGGAGTTTGTTGCCAGTCCTCAGTCTCGGTGCAACTGCGGGACTGATGTGAAAATGAGGGTGTGTGGAGCAGACCACCCTGAGAGAAACGCTTTAGTTAGAAAGGGATGAACTTTTCCTGCCATATTCTCATGCTGGTGGCTCCAGGGAGAGCTGCAGCTGGGTTAGCAGGTGCTGTGTCAGTGTGCCTGAGTGATTTTCTTCACCCCTGGCCCTTGGCTGCCAGTGCAGGGCAGTGAGTGGTGAGCTGGGTACCTGGGGAACAAGCTGGGGTTTGAGGCAGCAAACACACTGGAGAGCCAGAAAAAATGAGATTGAGCTTATGTCTGGCTCTTCCTGTAGCACAGCAAGGGAACAGGCTGCTGGATCTTGCTAAACAGGGATTCTGGAATGAGGAGCTGCTGTGCAGGGAGAACAGAGTCCAGACCAGTCAATGGGGAAGATCAGGGATGGTGCAATAAAGCAGGGGAGGTTAAAACTAGGACTTGAAAAGAAAGAAGTCTCAAGGAGAGATTGGAGCAGAAGATCAAGTGTGTTTATAGCAAGAAGAAGTAGTGCAGGAGGTTAACTGGAAACACAGATAGAATGTGAAGTCAGACAGTGCCAGGATTTGATTTCTTGTTGTAGGGGTTCTTGCAAACTGTACTTTTTTTGAGGTGGCTGAAAGTACTGTCTATCTCAGATTGGCCTTCTAAATGTGTTCCACAGCTTTCTGTACCAACTCTGTGGTTAAAATTGCTTTTACAGGGGTTTTGTGAAGACAAATTAATATCTGCCAAGTCCTTGGGTGAGCTTGTCAGGAAATAATTTAATCATCCAAATCCTGTGCAAGAAATTAACTCTGCCTTGTTAATTCAGTGAGGGGGAATATTCTGGATGGCTGCTTTACCTGTTAAGTACCAACCATCCACTGTGCTCAGTCTTAGGGGTCCTCTGGAAGAAACAGTACCTGCTGTGTCTCTAATAATTGGGCACAAAGGAGCCACATTAAATTTATTTAACTCTTCTTCTGGAGCTTTCCTTAACGTGAATGCTTCTTGAAAATATTCCATTCAAAAGGATAGGAGCCTGAATGAAGTTCCTACACTCAGAATGTCTCAAAACTACAACCAAGTACAAATCCACTTTCTACTGCTGCTTTTTTATATGCACTCCCTCACCTGCTATTCTCTGAAGATCTAAGCCTGAAGTATCCAGGTGACACACTAATCCAATCAATACCTGGCCCAATTTTCTGGCTCACTAAACCAGCTGCAGGTTATTGGGAAATGAAGGCTTGACCTTCAGGCTGTTCAGAGCACCCAAAAGTTACAGCACCCAGCTCCTCTGTGCTGCTTCCTGCCTGTGCCAGGAGTGGGATCAGGCTCCTCCAGGGGATCCTTGCCCCATGGCAAAGGGGGGAATAAATGCTGAGGGACGTGACTGTTGCCTCAGTGACACAAAATAGGCCTTGGCATCTTTTAGTCCTGTGATTTCTTGGCTGAGGGTTGGCAGTGTGTTACCCACCTGTGTCAGCTGGGGGCTTGTGACAGAGAACACTTCCAGCTGAGGTGTTCTGGGGTGGATATCCAGGGCTGTTTGTTGTAGCCATGCCCTCCATCTTCAGGTTATAAACACCACCAGAATTAGGGTCTGTCCCTTTCAGAGTCATAAGAAGTAGGTTGGGAGAAACACTGAATTTTATTTTATCACTGAAGATACCTGGCACGAGTCCTTTGGGCTGTGGGGACATGTGGCTTCTTGAGTGAACCTGCCACGTCCTTGGACACTGAAAGCAGGCCTAGGAAGTTGTTTTTCATCTGAGAAGGTTCTCAGTGGCTGGGTGGGTTTCACAGCTGAAGCAGCCCCCGTTGCACTTGCCCAAGCAGAGCATTTACAGGCACCCAGATGTCCGTGGCAGGAGTCTGGTCACTGTCTAACACAATGCACATAAACATTAGCTGGAAAGAAGAACATTGTTGGCTTTTCTGGCTCCTCTCCATCCCCGTTATGTTTAGAGCTCTTTATTTGCAGCAGCTGTGTACATGTGAATGGTGGGTCAGGCATCTCAGTTATTTTCAAGTGCATGCAGCTCAGCTTCCATAAAAGTGAACACAGGGAATGCCTGGCAACCTCTCATTTGGAACTTTTAAATGTCAGTTCTTTGCCCCCCTCCCAGCAATGCAACAAAACGTTGGGATATGCAATTTAGGTCCAGTTTCACTAAGCATCCAGCCTGTGTGTGGTATCCCACAGAATTTTTCAGAGCAATAAATTGGCATCTACCTGTATGGTCTCTTCTCAGCTGTGCCTTTGGGTTTTTTGGAAGTGGGAGTTCCTTATAACAGGGTGGTTTGTGCTGAATAAAGAGACCACCAAAGTCTTAAAAAAAACCAACAACATCAGAGCAGAAAGAAACACTCTGAGTATTGATTAAACAAAAAAAAATCTGAAAGCTGATTATCTTACCCTTTGAGGATGAGCACTTGGTTGCTTTAAGGAAATATAAGGGCCTCATGCTCTGATATTTGCATTTTCTTTTAGATTTGCCTCCTGGCGAGATGGCAAGTGATCTCAGTGTCTGGGTCCATTTGTTTCAGCTGGTAGTACACAGCATGTCACAACCTTTCAAAGTACTGTTTACCCAACAGCTTTACAATGCATATTCAAACTGAAAAGAAGCCCAGAAACTCAGTTTTAATTTAGAAAAATTTAACTTGTTCATACAAGCTGTTGTAATAGAAAATTCATTGAGGTTCCTTAAAGTGTGGTGTCCAAGGAAGCTTTATTATGGCAAGGGACAAGGATGTTTTTAATAAGCCATCCTCTGCTAATATGAATATTTTTCTGAAGTTTCTGTCTTTTGATTAGAATTTAAAGAATTTTCATGCAAACTGTTCCTGTTCTGTCTAAATGGGAACTTTGTGTGATTGTGACAATTATGTCCAACTATCCTTTTGGGAAAGCAAGAGCCTAAAGAAAACCACATCAATGCCCTTGGGAGATTTTTGGGTTCATTAACTGAATTATTTCAAATTTCCCTGTTTTGTTTTATTCCCCTCTGAGGTTCTGGATGCTTCTGGGTTTTCCTGAAAGCTGAAGAGGGGAATTTGTGTGGATCTACTTCTGATGTACCACAAATGGCCCCTATAGATGTGAGGTTGAACTCGGAGCTCTGAAGTCAGAGGATGCTTCCCCGTGGCCTGGATCAGGCTTAGAATTTAACTTCCAACTTTATTGAGTGAAAAGAGGGTATTTGAAGATGTGAAATATTGGGATTTTGAGTTGTCTGTTTGACTATCACAGTTAACAGCCTGGTTTCTCCAGAACTGGGGGGTGTTCAGAGATTGCTCTTGACAAAGTTGATATCCACAATAATGTTTTGACGTTTGCCTGGTTGTTTTCCTGGATCAGTTCCTTGACCCTGTTCACGATGTGACTGCTCAAGCTGAGGCAGGTCTGTGTCGTGCCAAGGGGCACAACTGGGATGCCTGGAGTGGGAATGACTTCAGCAAGCATTGCCACTGAAAGCTCTTCCTTGAATTAAAAGCAGCCTCCAGTTTCACATGAATCTAGAGAACCATCTGGGACTTGGATCCCCATCTCATGAGGAGTAATTACCCACTCTCACCAACAATTGGATTTTCTCCATTTTTTCAGTTTTAAGCTACAAGACTCAAAAGGGACTTATAAATAGCATTTAATTTCTGTGCAATTTTCAGGATGTCTACAGTATTCAATTTATTATGGATCTCATGTATTAGAGTAATAATGCTTCATAACTGCATCACTGTAGTCGCAGAATTTACCTTAAGGGGACAAAGGAGGATTTCTGCCTAATCCTGTTTCTCTTGTCTGTTGGCCTGTTAATAAGAGCAGGTGCAGCCTTTCAAGGTAAATGCTCTTCTTCAGTCCTTCAAAAAAAATTCCTGCTCCCTGTGCAGGCACAGCTGTTGGATTGCTGTAGTTTACAGCTGATGTGCAGGTAAAATCTATTGTGACTTCATTTTCCCTGTGACTTCTGACCCTACAGCAGGCATTTTGTGAGAAGGTGAGGTGTCTGAAGCAGCGTGGGAGCAAATTACTGAGAGTCTAATAGGAAGGACAGAGGTGAAGTAATCCCCATCTGAGGGAGCCCTGTGATGCAAAGATATCAAGGCTTCATTTCCTAAACTGAACCCATCCTTCTGTCATTTTTGAGCTCCCTGATGGGTTGCAGTGAGGTGTCTGAGCTGGTGTGTGCAGCTGCAGTCAGGTTAACACGCTCTGCAGGGAGCAGGGAGGGATGTTTGGGATCAGCAGGGAAAGCTTCACAGGGAGGAGACACCTGTGTCTCTGCCCCACTGCTGGCACACAGGATGTGACTGGCTGCAGATTTTACCATCAGTAGTTGTCTGACTGAAGGTGACTGTCCCAAAGCAAGAATAAAAACAGATGATGCTGCATTTCCTCCACCTCATTCATACCACGGTTTGGAACATGCAAACCATGCCCAGGCCAAAACTGAGGCATGGGTATACTCCCTCTGTGCTGTTTTTGGGGCAGGAGGTGGCCATGTCTTCCCAGACAGCCACTGTGTGCCATAACATTCCTGCAAGTCCTACCTTGCTGCATGAATCCCTGAAAACATGGTCAGCTGCACCTTGCTATTTAATCAGCACTGAAACTTTCCCCCTGTGTTTACCCAGCAAGCAGGAATAGCCTGGGTTGGGTTGGAAGGGGACCTGGAACATCATCTAGTTCCAGCCCCCAGCAGTCATTCTCTGCCTGGTTTGATGTGCAGTGATGGGCTCTTGGATTCAAGTTCTGGGATGTCCTATTTCATTGCAGTGAAGAAATGGTCACTTGCTGTTTTCTGGATTCCTTCTCTGAGCAGAGCACCTCACTCCTGTCAATCACTATTTTTTGGACTATTTTATGTTAACACTACTTGTCTATTTGCCTCTTCTGCTCCTGTCTTTTTTCCTGCTAAGCTGTTCAGTTTCCTGCCACTTCTGACTTTATGGGGTTTTTATCTTTGTTCACTGCAATGACAACGTGGAGCTTTCATCCTCACTAATAGAAAGTGCCAGTATATCCCTTTTGTGACCAAAAATAGTGTCCATGGTCTCAGTTTGTCTGTAGTAGCAGGTTTTGTGTTTACTTGTGCTTATTCCCCTTTTTCTTTCTATCCCTGTGCCACCCCGGGCCAAGTGCCTTGCAGAGGCACATTAGGTGATAATGGCTCCATCTGTCATGTGGAGATTTCTCCCTCTGCAGAACTCTGCTCCGTTTCTAAAAACTGTCTCCACGTCAGTACTCTTCTAGGTTGTATAAATGGTTAATTTTTTTTTCCTTTTGACTAATTCAAAGCCAATTCGGGGAACTCTGACTCCAGACACAGAAGAATTATAAATGTGTCTCACTTTCAATTATTTATAATACTGTGCATGTTCTAGTGTTCACATCTATGGAAATAAGCAGATGATACAAGCTGAAGGATCAAAGGCAGTTTTTCCTGAACTTTGACCACCTGCTCACACTCCCTTTATTTAAGAGCTGCATCTCGAGACTATTTGCAGCTCTTAAAACCTGTGAGCACTTTAAAAGCAGCTGGTGTGTTTGTCTGGTTAAAAAAGCAGCTTCCAATGTAACACTCCTTCTCTCCATATGTCTCCTTGCTACAATGCCTGAATACTGGGCTGGGGTTCCATGGATTTCATGGGAATCCTCTAAGGCAAAAATGGAAACAGACCATTGAGGAGGAATAGTGTCCTGGGCTGTATTAATAAATACAGTCCAGGTGCACACAGCTGTGAGATCAGCCTGAGGTTTGTGCAGGTCCTGCCTCCTGAAGCCCCCAGGAAATCAAGGAAATGACTTCCTTGCAGTTGTATTTCCCAAAGTGCAGCTACAGGCAGGAGGTCCTTCCTGCTTGGTTGTGGATCCACGTGGACAAGTCTGTCAGCTGCCTTTGAGATTCATGTGGGCCTGAATTGTCACAGAGGGAGGCTTTCTTCAGCTTTGTATGTGCACATATATATGAAAATATATCTATATTGTGACTATATATTATATACTATATATGCTTTGGTAAGATAGCAAGGGGTACACATCATTTATGTGCATTATTTGGTTCTTTTGTCTCCCTTTATCACAGAACTACTCACTGAACATTGATTATTTTTGTCTCACATGCATCCACATGGCATCTTAACACTTGTTATCTTGTTATATCATGCCAGAGGCTCATTAGGAAGTGACTGCCCTTTGGGTCGGGAGTGTAAACCAACACAAGAGCCACTAAGGCTTCTCTTCAAATAATTGCCCTTTTCCCTTCTACAGTTATATCTAGAAGCTCTCTCTGACTCTGACTTGGCCACAAGTAATTCCCTTGCATGCACAGCCTTTTTTAGTGAAAAGAAAAAGATTTTTAAGTGCCATGCACTTCTGAGTTCCAGCTGTGGAAGCCGCTGAGGGTGTTTGCATTTTGCTTCCTGTCGATGCTGTGCTTCAGGCCAGCCTATCTCATTTCTGTCTCTAGGAGGATTTGCAGGCAGCTATTGCAGTATTAAGGTTTTAGGCAATCAATAGAAAGCAGGAAGGTTGTGTCACAAGGTCTCTTTACCTGTATGTGTTCCTTTCATTAACCTGTATTTGGGTTTGCCTCTGCTCCTGTTGAGGGGCTGCTTTATTTCCTGTTGCAGGCTCAGAATTACCCTGGAAGGGATGTAGTTCCTACTCCTACCTCAGACAAACTTGGAAAATTAGAATTTCTTCCCCCCCCATAAATTTATTTAACAGGGTGAAAATGGGAAAGAGGATGGACAAGGCTTCTGCCTCTGAATGCAGCAGCTAAAAGCCTCAGTGCTCCAGGAAGGAAAAGAAATGATTTTGTTTGGCTTGTGCTGTGCTGCCCTGCTTCCCTTCCCCTCTCCCCATGCTCCAAGGAAAAGCTCTAAGAAAGGCCTTGCAGGGGAGGGGGAAGCTCAAAGTCCCTCATCCTTCTGGTTTGGCAGCCCAAGTTGAGAGGATCCCTGCTGTGCATGAACACTGTCCCCTCACCCTGCTGTCACCTCCTGATTGCCCCCTTTCTCCACACCAGAAAACCTGGCAGAACAAAGGATTCCTGTCCTGCCACGGCACTAAAGGGCCAGCTCAAGGTCTGCTTTGTGCTTATTTTACCAACTAGTTCCCTGAGCTACTAAAGAACCTTGAAGGTGGGAAGAACCAAATACTTCACTGTCCTGCAGGGAAAAAGAATCCCTTGAATCTTTCCAATTCAAGGCCCTTTCCAGGTGAATACTCCATCTCTGAACATTAAGTGCCAGTAAGATTGACTAACTGTAATTATTGTCAGCAGTGGCAGGGAGAGGGTGTCTGTATTGCTTCATTCCCTGGGGATATTGGTATTGAAAAAACCCAAGACACCCTTTCCCACCAATCCCTTAAATGAAAGGAAGCAGAAAAGACATCTGACTCAACTAAATCTGTAATAGGATATTAATATTTTATATGTGGTTGACAGCAGTGTAAGATCTATTGCCACGGGGACCTGACAGAAAGGAAATATTAGCTAAATATGATGTGTATGATGAGACAGGGAGAAATTAATTTCTAAAATGGAAAGGGAGGGGACTGGTAGGACAGCACAAGAGATTTGGCTGTTGGTAGGCTTTGTAAAGGTAAGTGGTGGAGAACTCCTGTTTGGGAGTTTGATCTTTGACTGATGTGAGATAGAGTCTCTAAAACAGCATCTTCAAGGTGTCTTCAGGCCACAAACTTGGACGTGCAGCCACAGAAGTGCAAATTAAGTGTAGGGTTAAACTTTTGGCTTTGATGCTTTGCTGAAAGTCAGGTGGAGACTTGACATGGACTTGTTGGTGTGTGGGATGAGGCAGAGATTTCACCTCCTTTGCAGACAGAACTAAGGTTCTTCTGACACGTCAAGAGAAGAATAACTTGTGTATTTCTGGGGGAAAAAACTTTGTCCCCCTTCAAAGAGGAAGGAGGGGATCTGTCTCCACAGAGAAGGGAGGAGACTTCACAAAGACTCTCACTACAACCTTCTTTTAAGTGGAGAATGGTGTGGTGTTTTCCAAGAGATCCCATGAAAATGTTGCAGCTGAATACATAATTGTAGCTTCTGTGTTTCATTACCCTGCGTGCTTAATTAGCATCTTTACAACCTCTCTTGATCTGGGGAGATACAAGTTAAATTTCATGCCTAAATCTTTTCATTTGTGTGAAACTTCACACAAATCACTTTATGGTGATTAAATGATGGTCTAAGGTATCTATGCCATCTACTGTACAGCAAGTGAAGCCCATGGAAGTTCAGGAAGCCTGAACAGTTTCCTTAGGAAGGAGGGCATGCAACTTAATTTATCTAGAATGATTCACAGCCTTTAAGATCAGGATAGTCAACAAACTTGGCAAGCAGCAATGGCAGGGTCTGGCTTCTGTTTAAATCAGGAGAAATAACGAAACCAGTGTTGTAAGGGAAGAGTGTGATGTGGGTATTCTAGTGACTTACACAGAGCTTCTGTGGGAACTATGTGGGAATGTGTAAGAATTGCTGTTGCAATTTTGAAAATCAACAAATGAAGGACTTCTGTTCAGGAGAGAAGTATTTTAAAAATGGTCTCCCACTGTGCCCTGAGAATTGGTGGATTCCAGTTCTGATAGTGAGCCAGTTCACAGAGTGACCTTGAAACAGTGTCACTGGTCAAGGAAAAGTCTGATCCTCATCCAGGTGGATCTTGCACAGCTCCTGCCATCCTTATCCCCTTGGATGCTGGCAACTCAGTTAGTCTGACAGAATGTGACAGAAGGGGGTGTCTGAGGTGGGAAAGTGTCCAATGATTTCCTCTCTAACTCTTGAGGAATGAACTGGAGAGCTTTGACCCAAGAAAAGGTGTTAGATGATCCCAAAGTAACTCAAGAACAAAACCAGGAGCGAAAGAATAAGTCTGTGAAAGGAAAAGGAGTAATAGGTTCCTGTTCAAAATACTGTGACAAAATTTATTGAGAGAACAGCCAGAAGGGAGAAAAGTCAGGGATTAAAAAAGAATGATTGATTTGCTGAACGTTTGTACCAAAATTAGATACATCCTGAAAAAGGAACAATTTAGAGACAAGTCAAATAATGGGTGGGAGTGACCACAGTAAACCTGTACATCTGATGCAGTTCTCCACCCCTGGAGCAGGCATAACCCTGTACTTTGGGAACAGCTCCTCTCTCCTCAGTAGAATTTGCTAAGTCACATTTCCTCCCTTCCCTGTCAGTTTTGATTTTGAACTACATTTGGAGAGGAGTAGGTATTCATTTGGGGAAAAAAAGTTTAATAAGACCTTTGGCAGCTCTACTGTGCAGTTAATTTCTGTGAGGGTTAGTGTGTGGTGTGTTCTGAGCTCTTGGTAAAGGTACCATCAGTGTCATCTTGCTGCTTAAAATATCACAAAGCCCAGCAGTAAGTTCCAGCTGGCCCATGAGTTATCTCAAACCACAGAATGAATATTAACTTCAGTTGGTTTATCTCTAAAACTTACCATCAGCTCTAAACACTGGCAGTGCTGCTGAATTTTGTTGCTGAATCTCTTTAACTCCATCCATGAGCCTCAGAAAGTGCAGGCACAGCTGCACAGCAGGAAGAGCAAAATCTTCCTCAACTTGTCTTAAGAGATAGTGTCTGCCAGCCAGTGAAATATGTCTTATTATTGCTACCAACCTTTACAAATAAAGCAGTGTGTTTTGGGTGGGTGGATAGCATTAGTAGGAATACAGCAAATGGGGATGGCACACACTGTCTCAAGGACACAGGAATAGGAATGACATCCCCACAGTGCTGAGGGTTGACAGCTGCAGAGTGTACAGCTTGCTTAATCTGGATTTTTCTGATGCTCTTGAATAAATTTCTACCTTGCCTTAAGCCTGGTTATTAAAGGTACCACCCCATCAGCCTGGCTACAGGCAAGAACACTGTGAGGATACAGCCATAGTCAAAAACTAAACCAGGCATGCAAGGCTCTCTTCCAGTGGATATAAAAGTGTGGAATATAGCCCAGTAAGAGAAATTGGTCATGGATAAATATTAGAGCTATAAAGATATTATTAAAGCTATATTTTGATGGGGAAATTAACTCTTTACATCTGTACATATTAGGAACTCCTTAGGAACATAACAGGAATGGTAATCAGGAACAAATCTTACATGTGTTTCTGCCACACTGAGGTTAATTTTGTTTCTCCACACACATTGTGCAGATGCCAAGCAAATAGACAATAAATGTAGCCCATTTGGAGGCAGTTCAACTCAGGAAAACTTAAGTGTTTGCTTCTGTCTCTCATCTGAACACCCGGTCCTGATGGCCAGGTCAGGATATTGGATGTGAATCCTGGATGAGACCAGCTCATGGAGAAATAGTCCCACAGATAAAACTGATTTTTATTTTTTGAACTTGTTTGCAAGTATCTGTGTTTTCTTGTGAAAGTGAGAGCTGAAAAATGCCTTAGGCTGAACCTAATGCTTGACTTTCAGAGCTGGGGTGTAAGGGGGGGTTCTGTTTCCCATCTGAGTGCCTTTAACAAAGGGAAGCACTTTGTAATTTCCTGGATCTTCCCTCCCACCCTTGTAAATAGGAATAACACTGGCCACCTTCCAGCTGCTAATTGCCAGTCTTCCCGAGCATCTGTCCTCCAGCTACTGGAAACAACAGGCAAACTGGGGATTCAGGCTCTGAAATCATTCCTGAGCTGTGTGTTACTGAAAAAACGCTCATAAATACTGAATAAGTATTTATGTGCCTGCCCATCTGACAACAGTTACTCTCCTCCCAGCATGCCCGAGGTACCCAGTACCATATGCCACTTAAAGCCATGAAAACTAATGGTTTGGACATTTTGGCTCATGTAAAAACCTAAAGCAGCAAAAAGGAAGAGGAGCCTGTGAGACCCGTGGAAGAAGGTTGGGATGTTCAGGAGGAAGAGGAGTGGGCTTGCAGGAAAAGCACCTGGGCACCCTCCTTCCCCTCAGCTCACCAACAGCAGCCAAGGGGATACACACCCTCCCCATCACAAGGTGTAGGATACACACAATGAATGTGGGAGACCGGAGAATCTGGAAAAGAAATTGCTGCAAGTATCTAGTTTTGAAACAAACATCTTCCTCCATTTTTTTTAATTCAGGATAACCAGAATACTCGTAAGGATGGTTCAAGAGGCAGAGGATAATTTTGTTGGAAAGGAAGAGAAGTGAAAAGACAATTTGGTGTTTTGTTCTCTTATTTGGCAAGATTTTTATTGAAAGTCGTATTCCTCACTTTTCATATCTGACTTAGAGATATTCCTTTGCTGCAACCAATTGCTTTGGAGTCTTCAAATTGTCTTTAAATCTCCTCAGTGTTGTAGATTGGTTCAATGTGGAAAACAAATGCATTTCTAAATCGTTTGTTTGTTGGGAGATGGCAAATAATGATGATGGAGCTCAGTGTTAGGACCTGTATGTCCTGGGTCCTGCTCCTGTTAATCCTCCTGCACTTTCTGTGGTGGAAGAGGAAAAACCCTCCCCTCTTGTTTCAGAGTTTAAGGGCTTTGCTTCCCCTTCCTTCTCCTGAGAAGGCAGTGAGGTTGTCTGGAGTGAGTGTCCAAACTGGGAGGCTGATGGATGCAGACAGGAGCTGTCACCTCTGGTGCCTCAAACTGTACTGAAAAACGTTTGTTTTGTAGCTGGAATTGGATGGAAAAGGGACAAAAGGAAAGAAAACAGAAAGCACCAGCTCAGCTTCCCCTGGGCCCTCTGGTGATGCTGCTGACCTGCAACACTCGTGTTGCTGAAGAGGGAGCAGCTTGTCCTGAAGTGAGATTAATACTGTGCACTCCAGCCATGAGAAGTCTCGTTTATTCAGATATCAAGTTTGAACAACCCTTAGGAATATCTATATGTATATATATATATGCATGCTGCAGGTAATCTGCTTGCTTACGGGGATGCTTGTAAATATAGGACCCAATTTAACTTCATCACTTCCAGCTTTATGTTCCTAGGAAACCTCTTTGTGATTAAATAGCTAGAAATGACAGTTGGGACTGTATTTAATTAAAAAGTGACTCTTAAAAGAAATGCTGGTTGTTTACATACGGAAAGTGAGACTTTCACAGGTTTGACTTCTAATGAAAACGTCACTAACACTGTATGGAGGCAAACTAGTGGTGGGTTTTTTCCCTTCCTCTTGCTTGCCACGGAGGAAAATGCTGAAGTGAGATCAAACCAATCTTTCAAACACGAATTTTCATTTGGTGTGTGCTTCTGTTCAGTGCAAAAATGTTTCCAGGGCAGTAAGAGTACTCAAGTGTGCACACAGACCCTGCCACCCCTGTGAGCACACAAAGCCAAAAAAACAAACCTGGAAGTCTCACCTTTAAGTGAATGGAAGGTTCATCCCCTATTGCTTTAGACTGGAAAGGTCAGGTGTCTTTGTGTTATCATAATAAAAACAAATAGCAAAAACTGTAAACAGAGTCCTGCAAGGTCTCTTGGACAAGGCAAGAGGGCTGGTGAGGGTTGGATTTTATAAGTCTTCCTAGAAAAGAACAATAACCAAGAAAGCAACTTGCCCAAAATCCAGCTGGGACCCTGTAAAGAGTTAGAAAGTGAACCTTGATTGCTGAAGTCCCAGCACAGAACCTCTACCAGACCATTATTGGCAGCTGTCATTTAAGGTACATTTTGTGCAGGTTTATACAGTTTGCTTCCAGGGGAAATAAAGCTCTGTGTTGTTCTCAACAGATATTCTTAAGTTATTACAAAATGGCTGGACTTTTTTGGACATGGGAAGGTGGATTCAGTGGTTCCTTCACAAAGGTTCAGCCTGAGCCTGGTTTTCAAACTTGATTTGAGTAGGAAGGGAAGTAATTTTCTGGCTGGTTCACCCAGTTCTGGACACAAGTGGAACATTAAAGTTCCCCTGAATAAGAGTAGTGTACAACTACATTTTGAGTAATAGCAAAAAGCTATTTATTTAAACCTGCAAAGACACTTCATTCTAAACCTTATTAGTGAAAAGAGAATTTAGCAGATGCCTGTCTGCAAGTGTCTTCCATAAAAATTAGATTTACCCCCTTTTGTTCTACTTGACCATCTTGAATTATGTGGTCTGACCCAGAAAAATAGTTGAGCATCCAACTTTCCTGTGCACAGTCAGTGGAAACTTATCTAAAACAGTTTGCATATCTCTCCAGAAAGTATTAAAACATTTGGTTATTGGTAAAAAATGAATTAACCTTGATGTAGTTAAACTGTTTTTAACAAGCCTAACAAAACAGGTGCCCTTCTACTATTCCCCTTCTTTATTTCTGCCTTGTCATCAAGAAACATCTTAAACATCTTAGTTCCTTTTAGGTGTTTACTTAGTGCCTAAATCCAGCCATGTTCTTCTCATTGGAACAGAGGAGGGATTCTAGAATACCTCCTAGTTGTTTGTGTCTATAGATGGTGAGAGGCTGCAGCTATTACAAAAGTTGGCAATATTTTCAGAAGAAGCATCCCTTATGAGCTAGGACAGGCTTACACTTGAAAATATTGCTTGGAGATACATAATCATTGACAGGAGTTCTGGGTTCTGCACTCAGAACTGAATATATCTTTTAAACTCCCTTCCCAAGGTAAGTATTTCTCAGCAGCCTTTTCTTTTTGTTCACATTACTTACTTCGAGTGCCTCGGCCACGTGTGAGCTGCAGAGTGGGCAGGTTGGAAAGAAGTTACACATATTTTCATCAGCCTTATCATAATTTTCAGTCTTGCCTGTTTAACAATTCTGGCAGTGCTGGGATAAAATGAGGCTGTTGGTTCTCTGAGCTGGGAGGAACCATGAAACCAGTGGGGCCACCCACTGGGAGATGCTGGAGGACCCTCCACTTTCAGCTGGGAGCAGTTTCATTCATGTCTTGTGTTCATTTATGTTGTCCCTTTGCCTAGGCTTAGGGGATGACAGCTTTTCCTCTTTCATGTTTAGCACCAGGTAATTTCCTCCTGCTTTTCTCCCACCTTTTCTCCCTCATATCCACGTTCATATTGCAGCCTGATGTATTGTCCTTAAGCATTGCCAAAAGGCTTTTGCATAATCCCTTAACAGGATTGTAAAGCAATACTTTGAATCGCTGTAGTGGCAGTTTAATGGCTTGAAAATGACAGGGGGAAGGATTTCTGAGCGTGGTAGCTTGTGGAAAATGAAAGGCTGTATGAGTGACATGACTCTGGGAATTCCAGCCCGAGCTCAGCGTTCCGAGGAAAGAAAAAAAGAGCTGGAAGAACAGAGTGTTTGCCATAGGCAGGGCAAAATCCTTAAGCTGTAAAGCAATATACAGTTAGGTACCTTTAAGCTTAGAAACACTGACACAGTATTTGCATCTAGCAGGTATTGACAGGCATGTTTCTTCCTCTAAAGGGAACAGTTCTGGGAGATCCCTTCCTTGCTGTGTCTGCAGCCTCCCGTTCAGGAAGCCAGAGTGGTGTTCTCTGCTTTCAGGGTGAAATGGCAGGAGGAAAAGTGACTTTTGGTCTAGATTCATCCTAGTTTCATGTGTGGGATCAGCTGTTATGGTTTCCCATGGACTGCAGAGCAGCAGCTTCCCACAGACGACCTGCAGGACCCATTGCAGTGCAGTTACTGTGAGCATCAACTACAGCAGCACTTTCTGTAATGTAGCTCTTTCCACAGCAAACTATGGAATCAGCCAACCAGAAAACTACCCTCCTCTAGCTCCCCCTTTTTCTCAATTTCTTATTCCTTCTCTTTGCTTTCTGCTCTTCATCCAGCAGTAGTTTAAAGCCTTCTTCCAGCAAACCTGTTGAAGATGCTCTTGTCCCACCCAAATTATTAGGTAGATCTAATTTTTTCCCAGCCAGCATTATTATCTGAAGTGCATCTCTTGATCTTAGAAGCCAAAATCCTGCTGGTGCTCAAGGAGAACAGCACCTGGCCCTTGTGCCCTCCCCTCTTGCCATCAGAGCTATAGAGTGATGTGAAAAAACATGTTCTGGCCTTCCAAGATATCAGGCAATGAAGAATGTACTTTGTCCCTTAAGGTAGTGCAGTGTCTAACCTCCCTCACTGTAACTAACATTAAAGAAAAACTACACAGTTACTCTCTGAACATATCTAACTTCAGCTTCTGCTGGATGTCAGGAAAATTTTATCTGCCAATTTAAAGCAATACAGGAGAGATTCTGTACTTAAAAGGTCTGATCAGACCTTTTGATGTGATGGAACATTGGGTCTAGTTGTCTTCAAAATACCAGAGTGAACTGGGAGTTACATTGTGAAGGTGGGATGTAAATCTGTCGTGCTCCAGATCCACCTGTTTAGGCTTTGAAAAGCAGGCATCTATTTAACTGCCTCTTACGTATTTATCTTCATTATGTGCAGGATGATCTTTCTCAAGAGTTTATGCTTAAAATGCTCCTTTTTTTTTTGGTAGGCTCAGAAGTCCTTCTGTTTTCAGAGCTCCCGATTGGATGGATCACGAAAACTTCCAGGAGCTGATGAGCCGTGACCCATTTCTTGGCTTAAAAAATAAACACATCCTGCACTCACAAACACTGGTGCTTAAAATTGCGGGGAGTTTTAGAGGCAGCCCTGGGCTTGTCGAGCGTCATCACTGTGATGCACAGCTCTCCCTCAGAGCCATCACCCTCCATCGCTGTGCTCCGGGGCAAATATACACCTCAAAGCTGCCTTTTCTCCCTGTCTCAGCGCTGTAAACCTTTGCAGAGAGAAGGAGAAAGAAAGGCTGCAAGTCCCCCCCACACAGCCACCCCCTCAGATTCACAACCGGGCTCCGAGCCGTGCCAAGGAACGCTGACAGGCTGCAATTGTCGATCTGAAAACCTCCTGTAATCCCCGTGTGCGAAGGGGTCGTGTGCTAAATATAAACCTTTTCAGGCAGCCCAAGGAGGGGAGCAGTCAGAGTGCTCAGAGTTAGGGGAATTAAGGCAGTGCGAAGTGATGCTCTGATGGCCGATTACCGAGGGCTTCCTGTCACTCCATCCTGCGTTTGAGGCTTAATTTGGGTTTTTGAGCTGGAGTGGTGCTTTGGGTGACTTTAGGGGACAGAGAAAGACTTTATTTTGGGCTGTGTTACGGATCTGGCATCCAAGGGAACTGCTCTGGGTGAGGTGATGCTCGTTCAGATCTGCATGTACGTGGAGCTTGGAATAAGGTGATCATTAGGCAGCTGCTTTGAAACCTGTTATTATTTGCTTTTTCAGACTCAGCAGTGCTGACAACTGACTTGCTAACAGGTAATGTTATTTATAGACCTTCTTGGAGGTAAAAATTGCTTAGCACTAATTTTGGTCTCCGTTAAGGTGCTAATATTGCTCATTCTTAAATACCCAGCAACACGTTTTCTCTTTCAGCTCATCAGCAGTCGTTTAATGTGCAATAATCTAGCTAATGCTTGTTGCCAAAAAGAAGCCTTTTGACAGAATGTTGAAACTTGCATTAAAAATAATAGGCTGAGCTGTTATTCCTGTGGATTTTCTCGAAAGCTTTAATACGTGCCAA
Source organism: Manacus vitellinus (assembly GCF_001715985.3). NCBI lineage: Eukaryota > Metazoa > Chordata > Aves > Passeriformes > Pipridae > Manacus > Manacus vitellinus. The sequence goes on from NW_021940729.1 coordinate 566,901, forward strand.
AAAATAAAACTTTTAAGCCATGCACGGAAAAGTTGCTGGTATTAAATTAAAGATTTAAATGTTTTAATCTGACTAGCAAAGTAATCTAGATTTCTCTGTCAGAATGCCATCTGCACGGTCTTAAATGCTGTCTTTTCAGGGAAAAATCTTTGTCAAGTGCCACTTCCCTAGGATTTCTGCTGTAATGTATTTCTAGTCCACATAATTATACTGTGTATGTTTGAGATGTGCTTTTCAGCAAACAACTGAAATTGATACGGGAAGTGACAAATTTCTGAGCTGACACAAAAAATAAGATGCTGAAATGTTAGAGTTTATAAAAGAAGAATATTCAGAATATTAAATGTGAGCTTATAAAGAGCTTTAATTCCTAGAAGAGCAGCACTGGGCTCCCCCTCAGCATTCTGGAAAGGACAGTGGTCAGGCTGTGGGCAAGGGGAGATGGGCACCTCTGCCATGTCTCCATGTCACCTCATTCCAGTCAGATCAGCACTTTCCCAGTTTTTAAGGGATGGTCTTTGCAGGTGATGCTCATACAGCTCATTCTGCATGAACTGTAAGCTGACACAATTGAAACTCTTTTTTGTCTTGGTTGATGGGAGTGATTCACTTAATGCTGTGGGAGCTTTTTCATGCTATGGTGTAGGGACATATCCAGCTATTAATTCCTGTCTAAATGGATTCTTCACCTAATCTGCACAAAGGATGCTTAAGGCAAAAGCATCCTTTTTGATCCTAATTTCCTTGTGAAAGAGTAGATCATTTTATAGAAGTACTTGGGGCATCCAGCATTATTTCTGTACCCAGGGTGCAAATGTGATGTGCTTTTTCTCCTCTGAACTTCTCCCTAAATCCATGATGGCCAAAGCAATTGCAAGTAGGTTCTTCTAACTCAGGATTGAACTGCCTGGCTGTGAAGATGAAAAAGAGAGAAATCATTATTCTGACAGCTACGTTAGTAAGACAGTTCACAGCACGGATTTATTATGCTTTCTCTACTTAACAGAGTATAAAGGTAAAGCATGGCCAGTGCAAAAGCCTTTGGGCTTTGAGTTCCAGACAATTAAAAATGTGAGGTGCATTAGTCACGTGGCCCCTGGGAGGCTGTAAAGGATCAGCTAAATACGAGCTCTGCATCCCATTTTGCCTCCTGTGAACCTGTTTATTCCCCCTGTTAATATACTATGGTGGTGCATGAGACAAAGTTGAGGTGTGTTAGTGGTGGGAGGGAGAGAGCAGGAGTAGAGGACTGCAGGAGTGGAGCTGAAGGGGTAAAAATCTCCAGCTTGTGCTAAACATCAGAGGTCTGCAAGTATCATGGTGTTGAACCCACTCAGTAAAGTCACTCAGCAACTTCTCAGTTGAAGTTGCAGTTCAACATAGCAAGATACTTCTGATGGTTTAGAAGATACTTTCCACTTCTGTGTGGGTGTTAGTCTATATTTTTGCATGCTGGTTAAATAATCTGCTAATTCATCCTGAAAGAAAATTCGTCTTGCAAAACTCCAGCCGTGTAGAAAATACTATTCCTGAATCAGGATCCTGTTGGGATTGAGTCCTTTCTTGTGCTTGATGATGGTCAGTTTTCTTATCAATGGGTGATAACCCCAGACCCACCTTCTGCAGGTGGTGCAGTCAAACACCCAAATATTGAGGCCAAAAATCGTGTAGGTTGCAGGCAATGGGGCTGAAGTGTTGAGCTAAGAGTGCCTGTGTAAAATAGAGGTGGGGAATAGCAGAGTATCCAGTGTTTTCCAGCCAGCTCTAGGCCTGGAAGATGGATGTGTCACTGCAGGCTTGGCAAATGAGGAGGTTGTCAGGACTCCACTTAATCAGGGGTCACAATGGGACGGGGGCTTTAGGGGGAGAGGACAAATTTTCCTCACTGTAGGAAGGACTGGACTCTTAGAAAACCTTAGAGCCAGTGACATCAAAGAGATTTCACGAAGGGCAGGCTCTTGCCCATGTCCTCTGTGCCAGGGCCCTTTGAGAAGCTCAGCTGTGTGTGTGACTGTAGCATGGATAAGTGATTCCACTGCCACTTACCTCCATTAATTTTGCCTGTAACTACCTGCTACTGTGCTGAGATGGGATGTAAAGGTTATTGCTATGCATTGTTCGTAGCTTCAGAAGCCTGAGTTAAGAAGCATGACACTATTATATCAGCAGCTGCCCCAATAACATACTAATAACCACTGCAGTTACTGCAGGAGGGGATTTCTTTGCTGCACTGTAATGAAATGTAAAGCTGTAGGGAAGTGTTTTAACATGAGTTGGTTTGACATTTTCATGGTTGTACAATGGGTGTGTTTGAGTGAGGATATAATTGTTCCAAATTTTTTTCTGCCGTCATGTTGGATGTTGCTACTATTTTTAAATCAAAATAAAAGTTTGAGCAAGTTGATAATGCTGCTGCCTTTACATATTTCTGGTTGGATGGGTTGCCTTCAGTGATCTTGGAGATCATGAGCTGTTCTAAACTGCTGTTGTTTTACTAGCTTTTATTGAGGTACTTTTCAGTCCAGTGTTTGATTTGTTGCTTTGTCTGGATTATAATCTGAGATCCCATAAACTGTCCTGTGAGCAAGGACACAGCAAAGATCAGTGTGGGCTTGTTCTAGACAATGTTGGACCAGATGCTTAGGGAAAAACTGTACAAAACCCAGCACTTGTGGAATGCTAATAAAATTTTCATATGCCTGTTTATCTGAAGTCTACCAGGACTGAAAGAGTTGTAGACTTATAAAAAATCTAGTTAATACTTGCTAGATAAAATCATATGTAACATCTCAGCTAGTTAAACCTCGGGGTCACCTTATCCTCACAGAGAAAAATGTCTTGCAGAGGTTTTAAAAACTCAATATCCAGAAGGAAGAACCCCTCTAAGACACAGTGAGTTTAAACAAGAGGTTTGTTGTGATCTTACAGATACCACAGGACCTTGCAGACAGGGAACTAAGGCATCTGAAGAAGAGAAAATAACATATTGAGTATATTTTTACCCCTTGCATTCTCTGGGTGTCGAGGGGCTGTAACAGGATTTAAGCAGAGGTGGAACTGGGTAGTGGAAGGCAGCTCGTTGTTGTTTAATGTGTACTTCATGTAGGAAGTACATATTATGTACTGTATTACTTATTCAGATCCGATTATCCCTCAGAACAAAAGGCCTTTTCCAGTTCATGGATGGAAAAAGGAAAGAGAATCTTCCTGATTATCTTCCAAAGTGTCCTTAACCTAAACACAGCAATCTCAGCCAGATTTAAGTAGAATAGGTGGCAATTAGAGTTGTTAAATCAGATTGGCCTTGGGAAGGTGGCAGGAAACACAGGGCATATTGTCTTCTATCTTTATCCCTTCTCCTCCCTGAGTGCCTAAATTTAGACTCTGAAATCCATACTTGGGAACAGAAATAAATATAAATGGTTGTTTTCCACAGTGTTTGCATGTGAAGCTCTTATTGATTTTGATGGTATCATGTTACTGTGCCACTAAATAGAGGGCACCTTTTAGGTACTTGAGGACAGCATTTGAACTGTGCATATAATTGGTCTAAATTTTAGTGGCTGAGGAAAAATGGTGTGTGAAATGAACAGTGGCTTTAGCAGGAGTACTTAGAAAACATTGGATTCTTGACTACTTAAAAAAAAAAGTGTTTTGAAGATTGGTGATGTATGGGAAAGACTTGAAGGATCAATGCTCTGGTGAGGAGCAGAGCATTGCTTCAGGTTTGTGCCCTTGCAGGCTCGGTGGAAAGCACCATCCTTCAGGAGCAAAGGGATTGCAGAGCCCATTTTCAGTGCTCAGCCCCTTTCCATTGTGAGTTCCAGAGTCACTGGGAATGAAAAGCAGCCTGACTGCCCAGACTCACTGGAAAAGGAGGCTCAGGGGGATACAGGGAGCTGGAAATGTTTGCAGCTCTCAGGTACCAGCAGTGTGAGACAATGGGCAGCAGGGGAACCAGGTGTCCTGTGGAAGGGAGGGAAGCAGGTGGGAGATGCATTTATGGGAAGTGACTGAATAGCAGTGTAGCACAGGCATGGGAAATGGTGAACAGAACAAATATATGACAGATTAAATATAGCAAGGAGACGAGATTAATGTACTGGAAACCAGCTGCAGATGATGTGATCTGCTCTGGACACTTTGTTCTCTGCTCTGGCATCATGCCCCTGGTATCCAGGCACTTAACTGGCAGATGACTCACCGTGTCTTTGTGCTGCAGCTTCTTTCTCCATCAGATAAAGGTAATTCTTTCCACTTCTGGAGCGATGCTGAAAAGGATTGATCTGTAAAGTGCTCTGAAGATACACTAACACTCACAGAGCCTCTAAAGCCTAGGTTTTAATTGTGGAGCTGCAGATCGTTTCAATACATTTTGTCAGCAACAGAAATGCCTCCCTGCAGTAATTCTTGTCCATGGTACACTGATACTGATTAACTTCTTAAGTGTAGCATAATACCATTGACTCCACAATGGGGCTCAAAAAAAAGAGTTGCTGGGTGGGAATTAACTTGCTGTGTTTCCAGGGTAGCTTTCTGAATGCTTCAAGGATAACTTATGTCCTCAGCTCATCTCTGATGTTGGCCATCAAACTTAGCTCTGCTGTGAGCAGCAAACAATGAAGTGAAATGATTCCAAGTGAAATAGGAGTTTGTGCCAGAGATACAGAGATCCTCTCAACAGGTTCTATGGTGGAGAAATGGGAATAAAACTTTACCATTCCATCCCGTGTTGCAGAGCTCACACACCAGCTTTCAGGTGTTATGCACATATGATTTCATGGGCTTTGTGACTTTTCATGGGCTTTGTGACTCAGTGGTCATTGCAATTCAGTCAAACCCGTTCTTTCCATGCCCGTTTACAAATCCTACCCCCTGTCTTTAAGCTCTGTTTTCCTTTGAAGTAGCCACCACAAAGCACTTTAATTAGCTGTGAGCAGAACAGGGACTGTTCTCCTGATGGTCCTGTAACCATGATAACAAAAACCGATTTCTGTGTTCAGCAAGGAAGGGAAGCAACTTCCTGTAAACAACTGAGGACTTTCAGACAACCTGAGCTCACTTCAATTCCAAATTACTTTGTAATCTGGAATTGGATAATATCTGACCCCACGTAGTCGTTCAGCATAAGGCCAAAGCCTCATTCCTGTGCACTGGTCCTGATTTATCCTGACAAAGCACTGAAGATTGACTTGAAATGAAAGTTGGTTTACAGCATGTTTTAGATCCTTTCTGTTGTGTTATAATACTGTAAATGGGCCTTCATAAAACATGGTCAAAGCAAGTAGCTTTTCAGAATCCAAATGATGTTACCTCTTGCTGGAAAGAGAGGTGCACAGATAGTTTTTGTCACAAAAGATTTGTCCATAGCTCTTGGCCCACAGTTGTATCAGATCACAGGGTGATTAGTCTCAGATTTATTGGCATTTTGATGCTCTCATTGGGGCAGAAAATGGGGGGTTTCAGTGATAAATCCACTAAATCCAGAGCAATTCTGACAACAGTGATTTTTATTCACCTCACCCATACTGGTGTTTAACCTGGAGAAGGTGACCACAGTAAAAGCTTATTCTGATGAAGCAAAGGATTTTCTTTGACCAACTTGGAGACAAGTTAAAAAAAAAATCAAGTGAATGACTAACACTTTCTTGAAAGTATCTTTTCCAGCTCTCTGTAGCTGGCCTTGTGTACCTGGTTTCTATTCAGAACAAATGCCACAACAGGGTGGCTGAATAGGACTGCAGGGAGAAACTCTTCCTTTTTAAAGAAGCCATTTCTTTGTGTTTAACTTTTAGAGGCTGTTTGAAAGCACAAAGGCTGCAAACAAAGCTGTATGAAGCTTATGACCCTTCTGCCATAAAGACCCTTCCTAGTTTTGCTTCCCTTCCTGCCTGAAGGTCTCTCATTGTATGTTTTACCAGTTTCTCCTTCCCCAAATAACCTGATGCACAATTAATTCAATTTCAATAGAAAAAGATGAACTCTAAGATTATTTCTTGATGTTTTCCAATGTTGCAGTCATTTATACAAAAAATAATGATGGTGCTGATAGTGTTACTTCTAATACATTGCTTCCTTTTTGGGGCCTTAAGTGCTGGAATGGCAGCCTCAGCTACAAGAAATTATGAAGTACCTCAAAGACAAGGTTTGTCTCTTCCAAATTCTCTGATCTCCCCTGTGGTTTTGTTCAGTTACTGGATCTAAACATCAGGAACAGCCTAAAGTCTCCTCACTTGTTAGAGAACAGTATTAGAACTATATTTAATTTTACTGGCCCTCTAAAGTGAGAGAGGGATAAGGAATTTCTTTTTTTGGTGTCTACAGAGAAGCTGTGAAAAAAAACCCAAACTCACAACAAACAACAAATAAACAAAAAAAACCCCACAAACCAACCCCCTCCCCTCAAAAAACCAACCAAACAAAATAAAACATGGACACATCTTGGCTTTAGGATGTGACATTCCCAAAATACTTAGAGCAAGTCCAGGTGACCACACACTAGGGTAGATTATTAGGCAGCTGCTGCTAAAACATCTCGATTTTACTGCTAATGTAAAAAGGCTTTATTGAAAGGAGAACTGTCTATCTTTCTAGGTGTAGTGTTAAGTCTTCTAAGGTTCCTTAAAAATCTTACTGGATACTTAATTTTTTTCCCCTTCCCCAACAGATTTTTAGAAGATGGTCTGAACAGTAATTCTGAAGTGATTTGTATTTCAGATTGCTTCTCCTCATTTTAGTATAGTGTTCTCTTCTCCTGAGATTCCTTGTTAATTAGGTTGGATCACAAACCCACCACAATTCCAGCATGCAGATTCCTTTTACAGCAGCAGGAATTGTTTATTTGAGCATTCAGACTGAGGCAGATAAAGTTCCTTCAGCTTACTTCAGTTGGCAGTGCTTCAGACCTGGCCTGCAGAGGTGGGATGAGGTACCAAAAGCTTTCTCCTTTTAACCTTGTAATTTCTAGTATTCTCAGTATCCACAGGAACTTTACAGTTTGGGGGATGTTTCAAGCCAGGAGAATCTGTTCTTCTGTGCCTGTTGAGTCTGAAGGCAGCTCTGTTCAGAACTCTGGGTCAGCTCTGAGCAGACATTCACACACCATTTTCTCTGTTCTAAATAGGACATTTCTAAAGTAAAATCACTCCTGTTTCCTGGTAAGCCCTTTGTGAAGCTGGGACTTCCCTTCCATGTCTTCTCTTCCACAGAGATGTTTTCCAGCTGCAGGGATCTCCATTTCCTCCCAAAGAGTATAACCTTTGGATCACTGCAGTCATTTACTATCTGAAACTTGGCCTTGGCATATTCTGCCATTTACTATGTTTACTCCAGATAAATAGGACTTTCACTTTTATTCTGCCAGGGATGGGGAGGGAAAAACCACTGAGAGCCCTGATGTCATCTTTGGATGCTGCTCTCGTAGATGACCTTTTTCATATGCTCATAATTTTATTCCTTTTGCTTTCTGTGTGTATGTGCACATCATATTCCTCATTCCTATAGTTCAATACTAGCTCAAAAACATTAAGTCAGATCTCAAATGTCACATTATCAATTTAGGGAAGAAAGAGTCTTAGCCATTAATACAGAAAGTGAGTCCTTTTATTTTGGATAACAGGCAAGTTGTAATAAGAAGATTGCATCTCAATATACATGATACAAACATGGCACTCAACCTTCTCCTGTTTATCTTTCATCTGTGTTTATTAGAATTCTCTTCCATCAAACAAATGAGGTTTTTATGGATATTAGCAGGAGATGTGGATCTGTCACAAGCCATGTACAGTCACTTGATTTGTGCATTGAATAAGGTACTTATATGATTTTATTACCTAAACATAATGTGTCCTTTCTGTACAGATTCAGTAACAGATAATTTTGGTCCTGGTGTTGCATTTATCATGTATAAATTACTTCAATAGTACAGACTGGCTCACTTAAGCAGGACCATTCCTCAGGCATTAAATAACTGTTAAGTGTGGTGCTCCTGGGTGTTCCTGTGAATCACACTTTCTCATGCTGCAGAACATGGGGTCAAAGCTGTTCAAATACTGACAGGGTCTGGAATAATGGTCTTATTTGCTAAAAGGTGACTTTTTCAATCTAATTTTGTTTCAATGAATCACCGTTCGTCTCCCTTCCTTTGCTTCTTGCCTATTACACAGTAATCACCTTTGTAATGAAAGCCATTTTAGCCCATATGTTAAATCAAAGCAGTTGAATTATTTAATTTCAATGCCATTTAATTCCAGAGTTCAAGACAGTGAATTGATGCCATTAAAAAAAAAATCCCATCTCCTTGCCCACTAAGGCAAAGTTTTTACCAGTTTGTTAACTATTATACACCACCCTACCTAATTCCTTTCAAGCTCTTAGTGTAGACAGCTCCACTGAAACACAGCAAACTCAAATTTTAATGGAGTACATATTTTTCCAAAAAGCAAAAGTGAAACACCTGTCTGGGAACACTTTTGGACATAATTCTTGGCATATTTGCCCCTACTTGAAAACCCCTCTGCCTTCCTTTTTGTGCTGTCTCATCCCTTGACAAAGTCACTGGATTTGTAGTAACTGAGGTTAAAGGAATGGACTAGGTTGCATTTGAGAGGGGGAATATTTAGGATTGTAAACCACTGCTAATAAAAATGCTTTGATGGTAAATAGGAGTTAAATAAACAGGAGTTAAACATCTTCAGCTGTGTTGTGTGTGAGGCTTGCATGTCAAACAGCAGCATTTGTGTCCCTGTGTGTTCTGTATCATCAATTGTCTGCCTGAAAGGTGATTTAAAGGATTCAGAACCTACAAATTTGCCAGTTTGTTACGCTGAAGGAAATATCTCATTTTCTGTTCCATGTCATTTCTTCAGTGTGTAAGTGCTGTATGTAACTATTCTAAATACCTCCTCTGACTTGAAGAAAAAATGGAATGGAAGTGTTGGAGTGATGGCCAGTATCTTGGTTGGGGAGGTGAAGCTCTGCTGCACTAATAAATGAAGAAAATCCACCTCCTCCAACTTTGCCTTGGCTCTTTGACACAGTGCCTTGGAGTTATACACACGAGGAAAAATGTCCTGTGCATAAGGAGGGAACTTACTGGAATTTCACTGGAATCACTGTCTCCCTGGGCCTGAGATTTCATTTGAAGCTCACAGAGGCCCAAAAGTGTCACTGCAAATTTAGAGAATTAATAATGTTGTTTCACCTGACTGGGAGGTCCAGTGCTGTGGTGAAAAAGCACAAAAAGCTCAGGAGTTAATTCATGAGGCTCTTGAATAATTCATTGCAGATAAGCCCTTTAAACCCCTATTTAAGTTGTTAATAAGGATGAGCAGCTCATTCCCAAGAACTCTGTTACTTGTGTCCAATATAAAGTACAAGTAGGAAAAGCTCACTACAGCCATGTTTCATCTGTAATATTATTTCACCTACTGAAAAATGATTTTTTTCTTATCTTTTAGTCTCTTTTCACTCATTTTAGAAAGCACTAGGTGTTTAAGAATAACTGCTGCTTTTACCATCCCACCTGGCTGTGTAACTGAAAGAAGGCATTTGACTGAAGGATATTCACAATATTTTATTGGAAAAGACAGTAGTAGATGAAATGTTTTTGTCATGATATTGCTATTTTCCTCAAATAAGCTCTTCTAAAATAATATGAGCATAAACATCCTGCTCTGGGGATTACAGGACTTTTTTCCCTGCAGAGATCAGAAATAAGCACCTGGTATGTTTATGAGGTAAAATTGTTGTTCAGGTAGAGACCTCCCCTAGTAAAGGAGTGAGGAACACAATATGGCCCTCAAGCATGGAGAGCTCCAGGGCTTCAAGGAAATTAGCAGTCCCTTCTCCCTGGCACTGCTGGCAACCCTGAGTGGGGAATAAATGGAAAATTATGTTTACTCCAGGAGTTCCTCACAGAGGGAAGTGGTCCTTCAGCATCCTCAGCAGAGAACATGGGGCACGTGAAGCTTTAGTGAGGTACAACTGGGAAGAAGGTTTTAGCAAACTGAAAAGTGATTTTTTTTTTTTATTTTATTTTTAAAATTCGTTCTTAAATGTGTTTATAAGGTTTTAACTATAGTTACCAAGATACCAGAGTGAGATGACCAGGGTGACAGTCCCAGAAACGCTGGAGCAACACAAGTGCTCATCCATCTCTCTGCTTCATAGCCTTGAGCTGACATGCTCTGCTCCTGCTTGAAGGACTGTATTATCAATTTCCCAGGATGGAATGCCCTAATAACCAAACAATCTTATCATTAGCATTAAATCTTTTGCTGATCTTGTGACCTGGTACTCGTAGAATAATTCAGGGTGAAAGAAAGGTCTTCAGTCCGAACTCTTGCTCAAAACATTGTAAGATGATCTCAAAACATTGAGATCAGAACTCTCTGGGGTTTTATCCAGTCAGATCTTGAAAAGTCTCCAAGAGGAGACTACACAGCCCAAATTATATCTGCATAACCACATTTAGTTGGGCAGGGACTGAAATTCAGGTGACTCACCCACAAGTGATCAGAAGGTTATCCTAATGCTCTAAGGGTAATACTTTACAGGTATTTGCCATATAAAGGAAAGTAGCTGGGAGAAGAGGGGAGGGGGGATAACAGGCTCACTTCATTGTTCATGGAAAGGGAATATTCAGTATCTATATTGGAACACATATTCAGAGTTTAATCTGCTATTAAGAGGAAGTGGTCTGTGCATCTCTACCCTATACCTGTATCACTATTCAAAACTCTGGGTAAAAAAAGACATGGGGAAGGTGGAAATTTGGGATCTGTACGAATTCTTTGCTTCTGTTCTTCAGTAAGAGAGACAAGAAAAACAGTTTATAGCTGTATCCAGGTCTCCTCTGGGAGGAAATCAAAGGACCTATTTGAGCATGTTTTGAACATCTGCTGAGCAGTTACTGGCAGCTACTTACTCTTAAATCCCAGAGAAATGAAACATTTCTGGGATCTTGTAAGATCTGAAAGTCTTACTCTTCCAGTGAAATTATTTTAGCAGAATTAATGTTGACCATTTTTCTGTAAAAAAGACTTAGAATTCATAGAAAAGACCACTGAATTAATTAAATAATCAGTCTTCACTACTTGTCTCTGTTCATAGACACTTTAACTGTTCCAACACATCGTATAAAATGCAATATTTATTTAATTCAACACAATTATGTGTGGATAAAATTTAAATATGGCTGTTGTCATTTTAATTTAAATTCATTGCTAGGCAATTCAGCTTAATGGTAGCTGATTTAAAAAAAAAGGAAATACGTTCTCTATATTCATAAATCAACCCAATGTTCAGTTTGTTCAAAACACTGAATTAGACACTAAGCTGGGGCACTGGAGAAGAAAAAAATTACATTGCTTTCACTAATAGCTTTTCTGAGTATGCAAATTATTAGTCAATTGTAAATGGCTTTGAGCAGACTGGTTTAGGAATTAAAAAAATAGAACCAGAATCATTTAGGTAGTGAACAAGCCTATTTCTGCTCCAGCCTCTTAGGTTTTTATACAAAACAAATTATTTTGACACCTAGTGAATAAAATGTTAGGTTTTCTAGCCTGCAGGCTTCCAAGCCTTAGGGTGGTAGAAATACCTGGAAACAATCCAGTAGTGGAATGCTCATTGAAATAGGCAGAATTCCTGCAATATATGCAGTATATAAAGAGCTGATAACCCTGTTCCTTCCAAGCTGGTAAATCCCACATTCTGCATTTTACTCCCTGTGCACCCCGTGCAGTGCATGGAGACAGGGACTAGAATTATTCTAACTGTGGCTTCAGGGGCTTTTTTGCTTTTTAAGGGCTGCAAAATGTGCCTGAGGGCAAAACTGGAGTTCAGCTGGCTTTGATACAGGTGTATCCCATGGTAATAGCAGCTACATTGGTTTAACTGACATAAGCTGGCATTATATGAGGGGTTATTGTACAAAGGGGTGGAATGTAACAAAGCTAATAATTTGCATGGATTGCAAATGATGGGTGGAAAAATGCATGGATTGCACTTGGGCTGTGTGCTGTTCCCAAGCACTGGGAACAGAGATGCAAAGCTTCCACTGTTTCTCCATTCCTACCCCTGTATTTCATGCTGAAAAGCACCTCAGCTCTAAAGGCCTGTGAGTTCTAAAGATGCTCCTTGTCCCAGTCCTGGTCGGGCTCCTCGTTAAATTCAGAGCAGTCCTTTCCAGAGCTCAGGAAGGGATGGTGTGAGAGCCCAGTTCAGAGGAGCTCTCCTCCTTTGCAGCCCTGACTTTGTGACTGCAGAGTGCCCCCTGTTTACCGAGAACTGGGGCAGACACTTAGCTGTTGGTTTCAAAGAATCATGGAATAGTTTGTGTTGGAGGGGATCTTCGAGGGTCATCTAGTCCACCCCCCTTAAGTTCATACATAAATGTGCACTACTGAGCTTTCTGTAAGCTTGCCTGCCCTTACCTGTGCAGTTTGAATTTAGAGCACTGGGGCAGCTCATTCCTGCAGCCTGCAGAGGAGAAGGGAACTGTGGCCAGAATGCAGCCAATCCCTCTTTTTCCAAACCTCACCTCTTAATTGGGGTGTTTTTTTTAAAGAGATTTTCCCTAGAAGCTGCTGTTAACAGTCAATATTCTTGTTAGCAGTAAATATTTGGGTTCCTTGTAATTAAGCAATCTTTTGTCTTTGTCTGCTAGGACAAGGATAAGCTCTTTTCAACTCAGAATATTCTGTGAAATCAAGACTTCCACAGTGATTTCAGTTTGGTATTTGTTGTCAGAGCTCCTCTAACAGACCAGGATGTGAAGAATGGAGAGGTCCTTTAGATCTCTTGGAGTTGAACAGTTTTAGACTGTTCGAGTCTGCAGAAAGTTTCTGTGTGTAAAACAAACATCCTGTGCTATTCTGAACACCCAGGGACTAGATAAGCACAACAGCATCTCCTGATGGTGAGGCAAGATAAGCTTGAATTCTGCAGCACTTTCCTAAAATGCTGGAGAAAACAGCAAATTTGTTTGCTAAATTTATTTACCATGGCTCCTTGAGGGGGTGTGGTCTTGCAGCCTGACCTGACGTGTGTGTCCTGGCTCCCTCTTGGCCATCCCTCTAAGCAAATTCCACCCTGTCCAGAGTGGGACACAAAAGCCTTAGGGTTGCTTTAGGTTCAGAGAGAGAGAAACTTAAATTCAGTGTGCAGAACGTGCTCTTTTTACCCCTCCAAAACAAGTTTAGAGTGACCCTGAATCAGCCTCTCTTGCCTCTCAGTGAAGCCCGTAAAAGTAAAAAAGGCCATACTTGGGTAAAAGTATTTCAGTCCTCTACAAGTGCCAGGAGAGAGATAAATGTAAATCTTTCATATGCACTTGGTATTGTGCTGTGCTGAACAATAATGCTGAAAATGGTTTGTCAGTTTGATTAATGCACCTGTTTCTTACACAGCAGACACTGCAGGAGGGTGTATTCCTTTGAAGCAAGGTTCTAGATGCAAGGCAACTTAAGGAAAATCCTCTAGATTGCTGCTCAAAGTAATATATTCAATAAATATTATCAGAGGGTTGATAAGAGGAGAAATCCCTTGATTAAATATTTACCTTTTGAGAAATATTATCTCTGCTGTAGAAAGCACTCTAAAGCAACATGTTATGAAAGGGCTCAGAAAGCATTCCCAAACCCCAGAAATCAGTAACAAACCTCTTGGATTAATCAGTAAATAAATAGATTTTTAAAACTATGATTATATGTAAATATATAATATTTTATATAATATATATATAAAGATATGAAATAGATTAAAAATGATTTTTGAAAAATGGAGAGTATTTTAAAAAAGGTTTCAAAAAATATTTTAAAGATGGATTTGTACCATTCTTTACATATATTTCTAAAGCAAACAGTTGAACTGTTTTGCACTGTGGTGTTTTTAAGATTACATCACATCTCAATCCTTCAGGGCCATTGTTTTTTTTTTTTCCCAGATCTTAACAATGTCTTTATGTTCCTCACTTAGAGCCACTGGCCATGCTGAGTTCAAATGACTTCATGGACTTCAGTGAGATTGTACTGCCAGTAAACAGAATTTTCACACAGCAGGGCTCTATAATGAACAGCCCTGTGATTTTTAAAGCCCTTAACTTTTAGCCTTTTGTATAAAGTGTCTGCCCACTTATTGCAAAGTGCTTCCCTGGGTTTATTAGGATGTAAAATCGTGTACAAAATCACTATTTTAAAAGTGCTGTTCCACGGATATGGAATGGGGTTTGGGATGCTCCTTTGAGTGAGTTTTGTGGGAGAATTACCCACATGCAGCTTTGTTTGAATCAACACACATCCTTTGCAGAGTTTAGAGCTCTGCATCTAAAGGAGAAGCTGGAAGTGATTTTAAATGGGGACCAGTTAAAACAGACAAGCTTTAGGTCGAAATCCATGTGCTTAATACCCCAGTGGGCAGGTAGTTCTGTGGGAAACTCAGTACCACCATCCACATGGAGACAAGGACCTGCCTTCCAGGTAACAGAAGCACTTTTAGAGGTGTTCATTTTCTTCCTCTGCGTGTGGGGAAAAACAGGACATCTAAAACCAACACATGCAAAACTCCTGTTAGGATATTTCCCAAAGCAAAAGGATGTTTGTTGCCATTTCAGTGAAAACTGGACAGGTCAATATAAACTAAATGTACAAAGTCCAAATTCAGCCTCTTAAAGGCTGATCAATCTATTCAGAGCAACTTACACAAAGACAAATGCACGATGGCTGTGTTTCATTTCAGAATTTGTTAGTGGTCCAAATCCTGCTGTAAAGGATAGCTGAAAGCCTGCTGAAACTAGTTTGGGATGCATGAATTTACACAGTTTGATTCCATTTGATCTCCCCATATAAAGCCCTAGTTAAGTCTCTTCTCACTAAGAGTTATTTTCTGAATGAGGTTGTATCCAGCCCCAATTACAAGTGCTGAGAACGCTGCGAAATGACACCTGGAAAGCTTGCTGTCAATATTTGTTGTGTGCCAGGCTGACCTTTTGGCTGATAGATTTTGTATTTGTGGAGTGAGGAGAGATTGATTTTGTTGCTTTATTCTAATCTCAGCACAATGTAGCAGCACCTCACGGGTGTGAAGGGTGTTCAGGAACCGAAATGCCACCGACACAAACAACTTCCCATCTGCTCCCAATTTAATCTGAATGAGTTTGTGATTTTATAGAGGAAGGTTATTTCTGCCACTGGCAGGAGAAAGGTGGTAATCAGTCAATCAGAATGCATTGATTGCTCTAATTATTGCATCCTGAATGGGTTTTTTTTACGAACCTTACTCACCCACAATTTAGTTGTGACATGTTTTGCTTCCTATCCAAGGCAAATCTATAGTTTGCAACAACTTTGACTTCATCAACAGTAACTTTATTGATAGTTAAAACCAGAGCCACCAGTGGGTGCTGACAATGTTTTACCACCCCAGCTTTGCAAATTGGCTGGAAAAAAAGCCAGTAAAATCAGTTTGATCAACTTTCAAAGCTGCTGACAGCTGGTCTAGAGCTGTGTCATCCCTCATGGCACAGAGTGAATATTACATATAAACCAACTCATCTTTCATGTACGGACTTCAAGCTTTATCTGCAGCCTTTGATTTCTTTGATGAATAAACTATCATTTTGTTATTGTTCACTGGTACTGCAGCAATAATTCATGTAGGGGAGAGTGAGAAGGAATCCATTTGGATTTGATTCTGGGCCACGGTCTAAAACCTCCATTTGTTCATTATAATTTTGTGTAAGTAGCACTGCTTCATTTCTAAATGTCCAAGTGAGGTAGAAACTTAGGGGACTAAGAGTTAAAAAGAGAACAAACAAAAAACAACATCAAAAATATATAGGGGAGGGGGAACCAAAACAACCAACACACAAAAAGCACACCTGAAAAAACCACACACCAAAAAAACCCAAACCCCCAAAACTACTTCATGGTACTGAGGAAATGCAAGGTAGAGTTTTTTCCCATGAGAAGCAGGTGCAAAATCAGTCAGGCTTTACCTGAGTGCAGATGTGAGCCCACAGGAAATCGATTCCAGGTTTAAGGTCCTAAAAATATTGACCCTTCTGAATAAACAAACGGGTACTTGAAAACAAATTAGTAAATGGTCGCTTATTATTTCTGTGAATTGAAACCCAAGGTTAGGGATTAAATAGCTGAATAGCAATCACTTTGCAGATATTGATGTTAAAGAAGCACCCTTTTGTAGGAAAAGAGCACATTTGCATAGCAGTTTAATTATGGATGTGTGTAAAAGGCCAGTGGCCTTTGGGTGAAACCTTCAGTGATGCTGCTGTTGAAACATGAATCTATCATAGCTTAACAAATATAATCCAGATCAATCATGCCCCACCTGAAATAATTATGAAGGATCCTACAAGCAGAATAAAATGAGTAGTGAAACAACTAGTAGAAATAATGACTAAACTATTTTCCATGAGAAAAGTGCCTCTCTGATTGAGTCACCTATCCATGAAGCACAACCATGCTGCTAGAACTCAGCTCAGCCATGAACTGCAGGGAGGTTTGTTCCACAAAAATTGAGTATTTTGCTCTGGAAAGGGTCAGTGAATGTCTCTGGAGATGAGAAGGAACCAGGGCTGGGTGTCCAGGCTGAAGCAAAGCAATCTGCCCACTGATGTGTTCAAAAGCTGCAGCAGACCTGAGGCAAGTGTGAAATAAATGACAGACTTGCAAAGCTTCATTTGTCTGGGGGTTATTAATGAGAGAAGGGGGAAGCTGGTGCTACCACAGGAGTTTGAGCTGCTGAAGATAAACCTGTCAGGTGTTTGCCCACAGAGAGCCAGGGAAGGAAGGGGGGGAGCTCAGAGTGGTGAGACAGAACTGCCTTGGCAGCTGGAGAATGGCTCTGCCACTGCTTCCCTCCACCCTGTGCTGAGTGCCCCCAGCCTGGGAAAAAACAAAAAATCTCTACATTGAAAGAAGTGCATCCTGATATTCCCTGAAATGAGCCAGACTTCTGAGTATTAAGCCTGTGAGAAGAACTTCTGCAAAGGCCAGAGTGACTTGTCACGTTGACAACTTGACAGCTGGCTCCAGTCTTGCTGCTCAGCAGCTCCTGCTGTGCCTGGATTTGTGGGGATTAAGGACAAGGTGGCTCCAAAGAGGGGACAGAGGGCTGGTTGGTTGTGCACTGCCCTGTGAAGTCATCCTGGAAGGGAATGTCCAGCAGCACATGTGCTCCTTCTCAAGGGATGGAGAGCACCAAACACAAGTTTCTTGTGGCTTCAGTGAAAGGCCTTGGATAAAAACTGTGAGCCTGTTACAAATTCTGAAAGTTTGAGAGCTAAAATTTCAAGTGCACTGTAAGTCTGTGCCCTTTGATCCACAACATTCCTGAAAGACCTGCCAGGCAGATGAAGGCTTGGACCTGTGAAAAAGTGTGGAGGATCAGTGAAGTGGAAATTAGCTATTTAATAAGAGTCAAAAAGTAAATACTTGATGGGATTTTGAATTTCAAACAAGCTTTGTGATGTCTGCTGGTTTCAAAGAGAAAAAAAAATTACCTTTAGACATGTGGAGTCCTGCATGAAAATTTATAGAAGAATATTCTGGAGTGACAAAGTGACTAATTCAGACACACTCTTGCAGCAACAGAAACAACTCAAGGAGCTACAAGTGAGAAATCAGTCTGAGAGCAGAGTTCCAGAAGCTGAAGATGTGGAAATGAATTTTATGAAGGCTGCTTGAAAAGTCCAGTGGTGTGACATAGATGTAGTTGTTGAAATTGTGGTGGGCTCTGACAGCTCAGTTGATTTGATCTCGTTCCTGAGGCTGGGGTTCTGGTCTCAGAAAGGAGCACATCACCTTGGTCTTTCCAGTTTAGCAAGTGTGGTTTCATGGTTTCAGAAGTCTCTCACATTGACCCCACATGGATGGGTGGTACCAAAAACTCCACAGGCAAAGGAAAAGATAATTTTTCAGCTCACTCTCTGCAAGACATAAAAATATGTATATCCTTGTAGCTAGTTCAAACCTCCTCCTGCTCACCAATCCCCTCAAAAAACCAAACCAAACAACTCAAAACCCCCAAAAATATGGAAACAAACTGTCTTTAGATGTTATATTCTTCAGCTAGGAGGGCTAGTCCTCTCCTACTCTTGGTTCTATCCTGGAGCACAGAGAACCCTCAGTGAAAGCCTTTCTGAAATTCAGATTTGGATCAGTGTTTCTCAGCAACACTTCTTCCTTTGTGCATATCTTATTAAAGACAAGCAGGTTGTAGATTATTGAGGTGGGTAAAGCAGAACTGGATAGAAAACAAAAGGCTGACTAAATTTAGAGCTCTGCATTAAGGCCCATCTCAGCCCTTTTCCATATAAAAGCAGTGTTGTCACAGGATTTACTGTTCCCAAACCCTTGTTGCCATTTATTGCATTCTTTGCCAGTTAAAAGGAACAAGCTCTAGTGCTTGTTTACTCCAAAGGTAAATCTTTTCATCTGCCCAATCCTACAGGCCTGTGCTGGCTCAAATGTTGTCTGACATAAACTCAGGTTTGTAAAATCCTCACCCTCCCTCCAAACCCGCAGCAAGCCAGGATATTTTAGGGGCAGCAATGGAATGAGCAAAGGTTCTTTGTGGAATATGCACGTGGGACACTTGACAGAATATAACATTTTAAGAAAGGATCCAGTGATCAGATTTTCTTCTGCAAAATATATGTGGACCATAATATTGCTGGCACTGATCAGCTACAAATTAACAGGCCTTACAGCAAGGAAGATTCAGTTTAATAGTTAAGACCACACCTCCACTTTAATTAGTGTAACTCAGCCTAAATTCTTCTTTGTTTGTGTGTTTGTTTGTTTTATTTTTGGTTTTGTTTTTGTTTGGTTGTTTTTTTGTTGGTTTTGGGGGGTTTTTTTGGCACGTGTGTGATTTGTGATAAAAACACAGGGAGGGGTTTCCTCCATAATTTTGCATTAGAAGGATACCCATGTCATCTGTAGCTGCAGCCTTGTCTTGATTTTTTCTTTTAGTGTTGCTTTTTAGAGTATTCTCAAGCATCTGCTCCTGTACTTTTTGGAATTTATTAGCAATCTATAAAAATAAAGGAGAGGGGGAAGTAATCTCTGAGACCCTTGGCGTGAGCTTAGAGCACAGGTTTTAAAATTAACGTTTAACGAGTTCTGGCCCTGACTTAGAGTGGTCTGAGAGATAAATACTGGTATTTACCAGTAATCAGTTGCAGGGATATTAAATGTAATGTTCCTAAAAGAATTCCTGAAAGAAAAGACCTCCTGTGAAGTTGTCCTGTTTACATGATGTCTGTAGGCTGATTTTGAAACAAATGTCAATAAGGCATGAGGCAAATTGGTCCTCAAACTACATTTTTTGACAGAATTGGGCAGAAGGTAGGAGGAAAAAACATCTTGTCCACCTTTCTGTGGCTACAGCATATGGTTCCTATACTTCTTTTAAATCACTGCTATGGCAGGGTGCATAAAACTCCTCTCTGATACTTCCATGGCTTAGCAAGCTGACCTTGAAGCAAAGCATGATTACTGTCCTTGTCTCCCCCTCTTTAAAGCTTTGCATCAGCCTCACAGCATTTTAATTTCCACCATCCATTTGTTAAGGTTTAAAGCCTCTGCACTGAGCTGAATTTATCACCATCCTCTTGTTTTGTGCAGCTCTGGTGATGTGTGAGAGCTGTAAGCTCACACCAGCCCGGGGTTAGGGCAGTTTTACAACCTCTCAGTGTGGCCACAGAAAGGCAAAGCAGCTGCAGCACATCCCACTCTTTCACCTCCTTGGCTATTGATAGTTCTCCTCAGTGCACTGATAAATATTGGTTGAACTGATTTATAATGAGTTTATAATGGTTGAACTAATTTATAGTGATCTTCCTTCACTAGAGAACTCAGTCTTTTCCTGAAGAAAAATTTTGTTTTGAAGGTCTAAAACTGCACTTGTTTTTTAAATAAAACTGACCTGGGAGAATTTGTGTGGGGAGACAACAATCACAACAATTACTTGGAAAGAGCAGTTCCTCCCTCCTGCATTTCCTCATCTAGCTGGTTCCCAGTCCATTGCCTTTTTATCTCCCTTTTTTGAAGTACTGATCATACATCACTGTTGTTTCCTCCCCCTGCCCACAGAACAACTGAGGGAGCTCCTGGCTCAGCCTGTGTCCTACAGAACCATAATTAAGTGCCACACAAACAGCTCTGCACTGGGGTTTCAGCAGAAAAGCATTCAAAGGACTTGCTGAGGGGATGTGCTTCAAAGCAGAGCTGACCTCTCCCCATTCCCCCAGCTGCACCTCCCAGTGCTCACTGGTGGCTCACTGGGGTGCCCAGGCTTGCCTGAGGCAGCAGAGCTTGTGCAGGGGCAAAGATGTATTTTGGGGATCCATCTTCCTGCTATCCCAACACCAACTCACTTGAAAGACAAGCTGACCCTCGAGTCCCCGCACACTGCTGGGTCTGGAGATCATCCTGCCCCCCTGGATCCTGGTTCCTCTCTTCCCTGGAGGCAGGAGGGCCTGTAGCCTGCATGAGAACCAACCTTGCTTAGGGTAAAAAAAAATTGGCCTTAAATTAATGTGTGAGCTTTGCTTGGAAGAGTCGTCTCCCAAATAGTTCAACAGGATGGAATTGGTGACCTTTACAGCTTCTCTGTTCCCATTGCAACAGAGTTGCTGTACAGGTAATTTTTTAAATAATGCTCTACATAAACTAACCTGACTCTTAAATCCCATTTTCTTTAGCTTTCACCTGCAGCACTTGATCTTTTGTAAATGGCATTGGCTTTTAACAGAACATTTTCCCAGCACAATCTTTGCCATGTCCCTTTTATAGGCAGCATTAGAAATGAAATTACCTGGAAAGCAATATTTCCTCTGCTTCAGAGGCAAGACATGAGCTAAGCTTTGCAATCAGTAAAACATAAATGTATCTTAAAGTGAAACACCTTGTACTCACTTATTTCTTCAGACAGAGAGAAAAAGCTGCCCATTGTGGAAATAAACACCTTGAAATTTCAGACTTCAAGTGTTTCTGTCTAATGTCCTTGGCCAAGTCAAGTGCTGAGTTTATATATAAAGTAGGAGCAGTAAATCATTATACTTCTGCTAGACAAAGACTGAAGAAAGCTAAGGGTTATTGCATTTTTTTTGTTTGAGAAAAGGATATTATAATTCAAGCTTTATATAGGAAAGCAGATTTCTTTAAATTGGACAGGAGAAAGTTAGATTTCTTTCTTTCTTAAGTAAGCAAATGCCAGCCAAAATATTAAAGAATATTCCAGGCATATAGGGGTTTATGACAATAAGTTTGGAATGGCCAGATTGTCTGATCTATCGAGGAACTCATAATTGCAGAGATTTAGAGTTTTAACCAGGGTTTTACTGTGAGATTAAGGGGGTTTCTTTGTCATATATGTTTCACTCAGAGACTTTGGAAAAACCAAGCTGTTCAGAGTTCTATGCCTTTTATACATGTAAGTACTACAGAATTTTAAGGTGCCTCCTTTACTCAAAAAAAAATATATAAAAAACAACCAGAAATTTATAGTTTTACCAAAGGTTTCAAAATTTTAACAAATGCTCTCTGGATTTTGCAGAAATACTTAAATAGATGAGACTAAGACCTTACCAAGGCTGATCTTAAATTCTGGTAGGAGTTAGTGGTGCTTGTTTAGTTTAGCTTTCATGTATTAGACTTAGTCTGTTCAATATACTATCAGAGTCATTAATCAGTAGATTTATGAAACACATTGGGACATAGATTGTGTCTTGCTATTTTTAAATCACAACAGTTCATTTAAACTGAATTTCTGCAAAACCTGAACAACTCATTCCAGGTTACAAATACACTTGGGAGAACAGGCAAGAATAAACCCTTTCCTGCTGGCTGACAGTCAGTGGTCCTGCTGCTGTAACTGATGTGTTAATGTGCTCAAAGGCTGCCTGTAATTTCTGTCTCTGATCCTTTTTGTCCTGTGAAAGAAACTGGAGGGGCCTGCTTGGCTTTGCAGTGAGCCCTGCAGTGAGGTCCATGCTTTATTCCTGATTTCCAGTATTCCTGGTTGCAAGCTGAGAGAATCTGGGAGATTGGAAGGAAGGCTCCTTGGTTTTATGCTTCCCTGTGTAACTACCCAAAGTTAGGCCACAAGCTCTGGGACAGAGTGGGGTTTGTGCTGCTCTGTATCTACATCAGGTTAGGTCTCAGGAAAGCCACAGAACCTGCCAAACAACACCAACCTTCTCCCAAAGTGAAGTGGACCAGCAGCCACTGGTACTTGCAGCAGTTGGAGGGCCTGGCTTGGCTGTTAAATTGCTCTCTAACTAAAAGCAGTAAGAAAAAAAAACCCTCCCCAAATTCCTTACCAGAAGATTATGTCAGAACATAAAATCCTGGCAGTTCATAAAGATTTAATTAAACATGCTTAGCTGTCTTCTATAATGCATTAACACAGTGAACTCTGAGTCCTCCTTCTCCCAGTGGAAGCTTTGAGGATTCTGTGTTTGCATCTTTTTACATCTCTCTTTGTCTGCAGATCAGCCCAGGTCACTAATGGTGTGTGACAAGCTGAATAAAAATGGTTAAATCCTACCAGCAGAACTTGAACCATGCTTTTACCTCTTCCAATTATCTCCAGAGTTGCTTATCAATTATATTTTTCTGCTGTTGGAAAAGTAATTATGATAATCCAGGAAAGGAGGAATGCTTTCTGATTCTTTTCATTTTCTCAGTTACTGCTGTTAGTCACATCCTTTCTCCAGGCATTGCCAGAAACAATGTTGACCCCATTTCTGTGCTGCTGTAAGACACTTGAGTGTATTTTCCAATGTCCAGTGTGTGCAAACATACCAGTCCTTGCCAAATTGGCTGCACCTTTCTCTGTAGGTGGTTTCGTGGCACACATGGTAAGATAAGATATTCTTTGTCTTGGCTTCTGTTCCTAGTCCAGCTCTGTAGGTCTATAAAGCCTTAAAAAAGCAGGCTTGTAATTATTTAATGTTCCTAGCTGGGTTTGTCCCTAATCACATTTTTTTATCCCCTGCAGAAACAGAGATCCTGCCTTGTATTGACTTCCCTGTGTTGCTATTGTATTCCCAGTAGCTTTCACAGAAATAGCCTTCCTGGAGCAGTATTAACTTGTAGTGATTATCTGATAGTGTAATGTTGTATTTTGGGAATATCAACTCCCACAGTCTCATCAAAAGATGATGGGCCTCATTATTCTGGGGATGTGTGGAGCAGGGAATGGCAGGTGTTGCAGGGATGAGGCCACTGGCATCAGTGCTGAGCCTGGGCTTTGCAGTCCTCCCAGAGCACTGGAGGGGCACTTCTGTGGTGGTTCTTTTGGGGGGATACCTGCAGGGTTTGGAAAATACTGACATTTCATTTATTTGTACTGTAGCATTAACTGTAATCTAGTTAATACTAAAACGATGCTGTGATGAATATATATAGTTATTATAGTGTTGTTACAGCCTCAGTTTTGTGACTATAAAAGCTGCAGCTTCTCCCTTTGTCCCTGTGCCCCACCTGTGCAGTAATTCCTAAAAGTGCTGTGGGAAATCTGGGTGAAAACTTAGTTGCCAGTTCACAGCCAGCACCAGGGAGCAGAAAACTGCTGGGCCACGCAGCAAAATTAATTTATTTCATTGGATTCATCAGTCTGCTGTTCTAACCAGAGAAGAGAGGGATTTAGGTGCCCAACCACAGACAGCTAATGCTGTTTGCAGTGCACCAGCTGCAGCTCCAGAGCCATCTCCCAGAGCTCCTGCCTGGTGTCTGCAGCCCTTCAGAGCATTCCCGGAGTTCTGAGGCACCTCCCATGGCACAGCTCATCTCTGTTTGACACCCTGAAGGGTTAATTGTGCGGGCTGGCATTAAACTCCGGTGCTAATTACTCTGTGCAGCGATTCGGCACTCAGAGCTGGGTTCCTTCTGCTCGGTGTCAGCACACGAGAGGGAGGGTTGGCTGTTCTCCTCCTCCTCCTCCTATTATTCAGCATGTTCTGCACACACCCTCCAACCTCATTTCCAGAGGTGTTCTCCAGGATGAAAACACGGTGCAAAAATAGCAAACGTCACACACTGTGCAGTGGGGGTTTTATGTTGGCAGCACAAAAACCTGCATGTGAAAGACGCTGTTATTGCTGTTTCTGTGCTGTTCCTGGCCAGGCCAAAGGTCTGATCCCTGGGGGGTTCCAGACAGGGATGATGGGGGGATATGCAGAACGGTGGTGCCTTTTTTCCTCCCTCCTTCTCCCAGTCTTTTTTCTTCTTCCTTAAAGAATGAAAAGAGAACACAGTCTTTACCCAAAAGTAAGGACTTCAGGAGGTGTTTCACAGGCAAGCAATGACAAATGAACATATAGCAAGAGCTAATAGAACTGAGAGACATTCTTTAAATGGATAGAAAACTGTCAAAAATGCTTTAAAAATAATATTTAATTAGATCCATTAGAAGGCTTTGTTTTGACTTCAGTCCTTTGAGCAAAGGCTTGGGATCCTTTGGATCAAACAGCATATTTTCACAAAAAAAGCCCTGTGTTTAATGTGTAAAAATGAACAGCCTCCCCTGCTGTGGCTGTGTGTGCACAGGTAACGTGAGGGGAAATTTCTACCAGATTCCCATCTCTCTGATCCTCAGCAGCCTTTTCCCTCCAATCCCAAAAGTTGCCTGCTCATGCTCTGATTTTATCACTGATACCTGAAGACTCATTTCCAAACATAAGTTCTTTAACAGCTACATAGATTATTTTCACATTTGTGACCTGTACAGCAGCACACTGCAATTTTGAAGCAAAATTAAAAGGCTTAATTAGACAAATGTTAATTAGGCATTTTTACAATTTTGGGATAAACATATATTTTCCAGATGTTTTGGTTCAAATCTCCCTTCTGAAAAGCCTTGGCTTTGATGATTACAAACTTTCTGCTGAAAAACATTTCTTAGAAGATTTCTTGCCAGATTTGTTTGTGTCAAGGGCAATGTGCAATGCAAAACAATCACCTACCATCAATATTGAACATTTCATTCAAATCATATAAATGTGATTAGCCTGAGATAGTAATTTGCTTGGAAAAAATATGGTAGTTTTTTTTTAACCTACCCACTCATTACACATGAAATAAAAAACAAACCAATTTAACTGACTGAAAAAAATCAATGAGAGCACATTACATGTTATAGTTCCAGTTTATCTGTGGGATTCTCTCCTGCTCTGGGGACTGAAATGACCATTTGAATTGGCCCAAGAATATCAGTGAAACATCTCAGTGATGTGAAACTGTGTCCATTTTCACTCCAAGCTTAATGAGCAAGTAAAATTGCAATGAAATTTTGATCCATTTCTGCACAGGGTGAAGGTGGCAGGAGGGGGAAGGAGAGGGGGAGGAGGTATAAATAAACTTAATTAATAATCTCCACAAATTTTCTAGTGCTTTAAAGAAGCTGCTGATATAATTGACTTGAAGTCGTTCCCTTTCTCCTCATTTGAGCCACATCAAAGCACCTCATTCTATGGGATTCCTTTCTTACAAAGAACATAAATTATCAGCTGCCAATTTCACTTTTATTAAGCAGCAAATATTACTTCAGTATTGAAACTTGTCCACTGTATTTAGTAGATGTTATGCCTGGCAACCAAAGACACAGATTCAATATTTCATTTTAGTTAATGTAGCTGGGAGTGTACATAGGCATTTAAAGTCAATAACTGTAAGAAATATTTTAAGTGGGAGTCAGCAGCAGTGTTTAAACATGTGAACAGAAGGGACTACATCCAAAAAAAAGAGAGGTTTTCTGGTTTTTGTTTTGTTTTGTTTTTTGTTTGTTTTGGTTTGTTTTGGTTTGGAGGTTTTTGTTTGTTTGGTTGGTTTTTTGGTTTATTTTGTTGTTGTTGTTGTTTTTTTGCCAGGACTCACATCAGAAACCCATGTCTTTGACTCCAGAAATGTGATTTGATCAAAGTTTTGGAAATCTAGTAGTGAATATCAATACTGGGTTTTGTTAGGCCCAAATTAAGCCAAATCTTTCACCTCATCCACCTCACTGAAATTTGTAGTTTCTTATTTTACCTGTATCAAGCACAGTTCTTAAGGAAGTCTTTTACCTCAGGTGCTGAGGACTGATCCTGATCTGCTGATGATGATTTGTATCACTGTATGATTAATTCTTAGACTCTTCTGTGGTAATCCTAAGATTATGGGTCCATTTTCCTTGCTTTTCCTCCAGTCAACACTGGGATGAAGAGATGGATACAGAGCCTAAGGCTTTAAGGAAACAGTCATGCAGCTCAGTAAATAAAATACAACTTTTTTCAGTCTTGTATTTGTTGATTTTGAGTCATGAGTGGGTTAAAGATGTCAGTAGCAGCGTGACATTCCTTGTTTTCTAACACTTTGTGGCTTAATCTGAATATGGGGTGCACACAGCCACAGTATCTCTCTTGGGAGAAGTATCAGTTCTCTTTGAGAGGTCCTAACCCCGTGAGGTCTATTTTACTGCAGTCCTAGTGTTACATGGACAGTGGTGGACTCTAAATTAACTGTTTCCACGTGGCAAAGAGATCCTGGAGATGATCCAGAACTCCTTGGAACGTGACTGCTCCGAGACAATCAGAAAGGCAACTGAGTATCTCTCATGGGTAGGAAATCAATAGAAAGGCAGGCTAAGTTTTGAATTCCCACCCTTCTGCTGTATCTAGGATGTGCTGGTATTCCTAGAAAAGGGCATGACTTCTGTGCAGCAGCTGTAGACTCCAAACAAGCACAAAGGTTGTGCAAAGGCAAACTTCAAAGGGAGGCAGATGCACTGGAGGGCTCAGGCACTTCTCCTGGAGTGCTCCTGCTGCTCTCCCAGGAGGGGACAAAATGCCTTGAGATGGGGGCAGTTTTCTTTGTGCATTGCTCCTTTAATCTTCTCTGGCTCCTGGAGCTTTCTCTGGGGTGGGTTCCAGCAACCAAGAGCAATCCACAGGTTTTCTGCACGGCCAGGGTGGCTTCTGAAGTGCTCAGTCCCTCCCAGCCCAGGTGACCTGGTCAGGCCACCTTCCTGGAAAGCTCTTTGTTCTCCTCTCAGCTCTGAAGCTGTTCTGTCCATCTTCTTCTCCCTCCAGCATTTCTGCTCTCACTCCTTCCCAATCCTTCCTTTATCAGCTCAGCTCACTCAGGGAATTTCAGAAGCTGGTGCTTGTCAGCTCTTGACCGTTGTCTGATGGTTTCTCAGAAATCTGTAAGCCATACATAGATTTTCCAAGTTACTCTGGCCCTATACTGGGCACATCAGTTTTTTGGTCTGTGTGATAAATGACCCACCCTTAAGGTTTGAAAATGCTCATGAGTCAAAAGGAAGGACGAAAGTCAGAGGGTCCACGAACAACCAGGGAGTTTTAACAGCAAATTACACACTTGGCATGGAAATTGGTGTGTGAGTCCCTGCCCTGTGGTACAGACACATGGCATGGGTTTGGGATAACGGGAAAAGAGGAATTAAACACACAGCAGCAGGTTTTGGGTAAAAGGGTAAGGTGGAAGGAAAAAGAGAAATTAAAGCATTTAATTAAAAAGGGAGAGATGAATTAAAAGAAAATAGAAAAAGGAAGAGAAAAAGGCTTTGCTTGCTGCTGAACATGGCAGTCTGTTCAGACCAAATGTGATTTTCTTTTTTCCTTGCTACTTAATTGTTAAAGGGGTCTTAACCTGTGGCTAGATTTTGTGCAGAGCTTCTTTTAAAAGGTTCTATGTTTATTCATGAAGGTCCCCCAGGTTCTTACTAAAGTCCTTTTCCATTCCCATACATCAGTGCCTTTTGTTTTCCCTGTTACAAAAAAGCTTGTCTTTGTGTTCTTTGATTTTCAATATTTTTAATAGGTAAGTTTCTGGTTTATATTGACCTTTTTAGAAAGTCGTCTGATTCAATTCTGACACGCTCTAGAAATTGCAAAATTCTGTCTCTAGCTTCCTCATACTGCAGCTCTATTAGAGAAATATTCTTTTCTAGACAATTAACCTTTACTGTCACTTTGCTGACTGAGTCATCAGCAATTATTTTGTCCCCGAGGAGTGTTTTCACGGCTTTCCAGAGATTTATGGGTAACACAGTCACAGAAAGGGCTTTATTCCTACTTTTTAAACAATGGTTCAGCTGTGCATCACCTCGAAACAAGTTAATGAGCCCCCACGAGCTGGTGCCTGAGCTGGTCACCGTGTGCAGGGACCAGCTCGACAATGAAGGAGGACTTTGCAGCCTGACACTGTTCTGTGGATCCCTTTTGGTAACTGGGAGGAAGCTGCTTCCAAGTCTGTTCTGCATGCAGGCTGAAAACCTGGTGTGATTCTTCCTCTTGGCACTCGTGTCACTGTGACTTAGTGCTTCCATGGAATGAAGCATCTCCGAGCCCTGTCTTGTGAGTCCTCAGGGAGCAGCTCCTCTGTGATGGCAGGGGAGGATGTAGTCATAATCCTCTTTTTCAGATGAGGTTATAATTCTCATTCTGCTTGGAGGCCCTGATAGAGGCTTATAAAATCTGTGGAATTATTATCAAGACGTATATTCCATAGCTAGGGGACAGTAATTCCAGATCATAAAGCTCAAAGAGCGTTTAATCCAGCTGTGTTAGACAAGAATGGGATTTATTGGCATAAAACTAGCAATCCCCTTTTTTCCAACCTCCAATTCAGTGCAGGGAAAAAAAAAAAAAGGAGGAAAATGCAGGTTTTGACTGATTAGCCCTGGCAAATCTCACTGCTGAGGGTTAAGGTGTTATCCAGCTTTCTCTCCAGCCTCACTGCCAGAGGTCACCAGCCTTCTAATGAAAGCTGGGAGGGAACCTGCCCCTTTAGCCACGCAGTTTCTGGGCTAATATTTCAATATTTAGCCTTAAGGCTAAATTTTAAAGATTGTTTACTAGAATACCAGGCTCTGGAGAGAAGAACTGCTTCATTTCTGCTGACTTTATCAGTGTCACCCTGAACCACTCACAGCTCACCTGGCAGAGCCTTGTGCATCCTGAGGGTTCCTTTTGTCTTTCTCATGCAAACCCACAGGCTTTGCCACCACAAAGAAACAGAAAAAAAAAAAAAGGGCTAGAAATAAAAACCAAGGTTAAGCACTCAGCAAAAAATTAAGTCCTAGTCACAGACTTCTTCAAAAATGTCTCCAATAACCTTCCTCCTTCATTCTTCCCAGAAGCAACTGATATTTTGACACCCTGCAAGGATTGTGGGTCCCGCTGATTTTCAGTGAGACTCTGGCACCTGAATGTCCAAATCAACCAGGAAATAGGATTTGGGGCCCTGCTTCCATACCCCACCATGGAAGGGTTTAACCTGAAACACTGTAATTATTGTCTGCTGAAATATTGTAATCCTGGTGTAAATGTACATAATATTATTCAAATACATTTTTTAACATATGCCAAAAGCAGAGCTGAATAAATTTCAATAGCTTGGCCCAAAACTCAGGCATTTCAGGCATATTTGGAGGGCTGGGTCAGGACTCAGTTGAATAATATTGTTTGATTTTACTAGTTGCAAGAAATGTCATTTTAGGAAACTCATGGATATTGAATATTTAAGGCCTGCATGGAAAACTTTGCTCAAGTTTTCCCCCCTTTTTTGGCATTAACATTTGTAACTTCAGACTCTGATTTTAGTATAAGACATACAGAACAACCTAGTAGTAATTTGGATTGAAGCTGTACTTCCTTATCTAGTGGCATGGTTTCTTTGTCTGAGGTAATTAAAATTAGATGTCAGAGCTCCTATATGGAAATACAGATCTGATAAAGCAAAATAGCCCACCTGACAATGATGATAACAGACTAAAGGGGAGATAGACTATATGACAGACTTTTCATAAATGTGGTTATATAATTTTTGTGCAATTTTCCTTCTCTCTCAACCCATTTGTTGAACCACCCATTTAAATTTAATGACTAACCCCCAAATGCACAATGCCATAAATAAGGTTAAACAGTGTAGCCACAAGTTTGTAACTTCTCTGAGGCAACATCTTCCTGTTTTAAACTTGTATTTTCTGGGTGCAGAGTGAGATTTCTGTCCATGCTGGGTACCACGAGCCCAATTTTGGTACGGACAAAAAATATCAGGAATTTGTGACATCCAGATCATGAGGGGATATAACAACTAAGAAAGCCAGAATTTTCAGATTACTGGGGTTTTTACCCATAGAATTTTGAGTGAGGGGGGAAATGTTTGTTACCTTGAAAACAGTAGTATTTTTGTTGAATAACTGGCAAGATGGTCACCATGTCTTGGTGATGTTACGTAGTGACAAGAGAAAACAAAAATAAGAACCAGCAACTGAATTCAGAGACTTGTTTACTCAATATTTTCTTATTTGTCATTAAATGTTTTGAAGGGAGTTGTAAGTGTAAACGGCTGGGATTCCCCTGTGGTTTCAACAACAAAGTAAAGCCAGAAATGAAGAGAAATGAAACTCTCTTTCACCCTTGGCCTCTGAAAATTCCCTTTCTGGTTGCAAAGCCCGTGGTTTTGGTTTGCTGGTGTCACTTAAACCCCAGGGAAAGTGTGAGCCTCTGTGCTTGGCACTGCTGGGATGCAGCTCAGTGTCACCAGGAGGGGACAAACGCTGGGTGACCCAGTAATGGGAGCTGACAGATCACCAAGGTTTCCACTGTTACCACTCTGCTTAGCTACTCCCAGCACATCTGCAACGTCTCACCTACCAGAACACAAAGCAAGTTTGTTCCTAAAACATTGTGGAGGGACAACACAAAATAGAGAAACAGTTCTGAGCGCTGAGAAAACAACCGGGTTTAATGTTTAATGCCACATATTTTATGCAGTCCTGTTAGAGCTATTTACTTGACCTTTATTCTCTCTGGTTCTTCATGTATTTTTAAAGGCTTTTAACGAGATGCACACAGGACTGGCTGTATCTGCCCACTGCTGACATAAATAGGATGCCTGGGAGTAATAAACTGCAAGCTTTCCTTAGAAGCCTTGCAAATAGGAGTGTAGCAGAAGCAAGACTTACTATTAAGCAGCTCTTAGGGCCCTTCCAGAAGCCATACTTCGTATGCAAGTTTAGTCTGGGTGTTGAAGGGAACCTTTTACAAATCTCTTGTGCAGTATTATCTCTACACACTCTTTGAGGGTGTTATTTCTCAGCTACTCATCTTACTTGAGGTAATACTTCCAGGCTCAGGGGCTTTTGGGACCTGGAAATATCTTCAGTGGGTTGCTTAGTGGCTCCATCCAGCAGTGTATGGAATAATGATGGCTAATCTTTTTGTCCTGTGCCTTCCCTGTGCTGCTCAGCAGCTGCAAGGGGTATGAAATGAGTGCAGGTTGTGCCAGAGTTCCCCTTTTTCCATCCTAAGCATGTAGCTGACACGAGCTACTCAATGCTGGTGACTGAGGATACAGAGGGTGTTCTTAAATAGCTGTAAAACCTCCTGCCAAAGGCTTGCAAAAGTGACTGGAAGGATCTTTAAGCATGGAGGTAATACTGCAGTGTACACACTGAATTCAGCACCTCGAGGCTTTTTAGGGAGCCCCCCGATGTATTTTTAAAAGAACTCTTTGTCTTTTGATATGTTGTATCTGCTTTTCATTCATAGCATGTCCCTAAAGCTGCTGTGCATGGAGAGAAGGTATAAAAGCCCGTTGGCCCAGCAAAGGAATACTCATTTAAGAAAGAGCTGTTCTTTGTAGAATTGGGATTATAACCCCAATAGTGATCATGGCACTAACAGCCCTCCCCTGGCAATGTGCCTTTTGGAAAGTGACCCTGCACCAAGAAGCTGCAGAATTCCATGGTAATGTACCAAAACCAGTTAAATAATCTGATGAGTTGATAAAGGACTTGCTGAGACCACCTATAAATAAGGAAAGACTGATAGTGGAGGTGGGAGCGGGACAGAGAACCGAGTGCCTTGGGGTTGGGAAGGTCTTCAGAGGAACAGGGCAAACAGCACTTGCCTTGTCAGGTTGCCAAACATTTATGGAGAGAACTCTTCTGGTGGCCACAAAGAGCTAGGAAATAGTGTGTGTGCAAAATAAACGTGGTCTGGCTTGTTGGAAATTACAAAATGTACAAAATAAACATGGTCTGGCTCGTTAAAATTTATGTTTTGCAGTGTCTGCTCTCCCCCACCACTTTGGTATTTTAAAAGCTTGATTTGTAGTGATCAAGTCAGTTGAGAGTGCCAGTGGATCACATATTTACACATCTGGGTACTTCTAAACTGACAAAATGCACATCTGTGCAGCTGGTTAAAGAGGCATGGACAAAATACTGCGCTTAATGTTAAATAACTAAATGTAGTTAAGGTACCCTGTGGTTATTACAGACCGAGTTCAGGTGAAGGAAGCTGTGTCAGAGGTTTTCTTTTGCGTCCTACATGTTTGAAAGACCATATTTAAAAAGTGGAGTCGATGTGTTAGGCCCCAAAAGCAGCTCCAGCTTTTGACCTTGCTGGTTTCCTGCCTGCCTTGCAAGGAAACTGGGAGCTCCAGCACCTGCAGCTCCCTGTGAGGAAGAGCCACCAACTTCCAAAGCCACCACAGTATATTTTAAATTGAGTTTACCATAACAGAAGCTGAAACCAGCCTCAGCTCAGGTACTGGTTGGGAAGCAAATCAAGGTAGCTCAGGTTGAGGATGCACAGCATCCTCCAGGGAGGACCTCACTGTGCCTGGGAGCCTCTCAGAGCCCAGCATCCTGTCTCCAGGGATTTTTAGGATGTCAGATATTCCTGGCTGCTCGTTTATTCATTCATCCTCAGCAGGGCACATTAAAAAAAAAGGTTTATTGCTTTAATGGGAGAGTGCTGTGGCCAAGTGCTGTGCTCTTCTGGTGGGAACAGAGCCAAAGGCTGCACAACAGCAGGGTGTGGAAAGGTGCCCCTGGGTGTGGGATAAAGGAAATGATGGTCCCCACAGTGGTGTCTGCTGGGGAAAAATTAGTTGTGCATGTAGGAACTGGCACTACAGAAAGAGACAAATTATAAGAAGCTATATTAAATTGTCAGCATAATGATAGTGTACCAGAAGGAGACATATCCACCATCTCTGTGCTTATAGCCTGGAGTATTGTCTGTGAAAGGGAACTTATATTAATGCTTTATAGTGGAAATGTCCAACTTAGATTTATGAGAGCTTAAAATGTGATCTGTGAGATGAATCTGTCAGATTTGCATTTATTTACTGTAAATGGGAAAACAATGTGAAGGGGATACAATATGATGCAAATATCTGAGAAGGGAAAAATACAGGGGGGAAAATAATTTCAGTACAGGGAGCAGACATCCAAGAACAGCTGACTGACTGCAACATCCGTGCACCAGACTGGGACCAGCAGGTTCCACCCAGTCCTGCCCGTGCTGCATCATCTGCAGTCACCCACTTTGGCCCGAGCCAGAGAAGATAACACTCATTTTTGGCATTTGACTGCCCTGGAATCAGCTCTCAGATGAACAGAAATTTGGTATCTTCTCTCTGGGTGACTCACTTGTCAGGAAAATGCAGATGGTACTTGGATAGACCCTCCAGGTGCTCAAGTTCAAACCCTTTGGGGTGGGAGCTTTTCCAGGCAGGAGTGAGCTCAGGGGACTCTGCAGCTGGTCAGGGCCTCCTACCACTGTTTATTATAAATAAATAATAGTTGTTATTATTATTAATAATAATATACATATTATATATTTATATATATTTATTATAAGTGACCATTCAACTTACTGACATAAGGAAAGTCAGGTGCAAGTCATGTTAACATTGCACTGCTATTGGCACCTTTATCATTTCAAGTATCTGTATCAATTCCAATTCCAAGGGAAAAATCCTGGTTTCATTTCAGTAGTTAATCACTCTGACTTGCAATAAATTCCTTCACTGAATTTGCTACATGGCTGGGTTGATTTAGATAATATATCCTGTTGTCTTTACATGTCAGTACCAACTAAACAGGTTAGAGGTGCTTTAGTCTTTTTAGTGACTGCTGTTATGTCTTATATGTGTCACCAGACCAGGCAAAGCAGAGCTGCTTTACAGTAGGAAAAATTCCTCCCCAGACTACCTGGAAAGATTGTTAATTCAGGAATCAAAGGGCTCATTTTCCCAAGCCACAAGTTGAACTGGCCTCCAGTAACAGGGTTTCAGCTCACACCAGCAGAGTGGCTGCCTTAAAAACCATGAGTTTAAGCAAGATCAGATAAAGGAAAATGATTCTTATGGTAATATTGCCTGAGAGAAAAATGGAAGTGCCCAGCTCAGCCAACCTCCCTCAAGCACATTGTCTGGAAAATCCAAAGCCACACAAAAGAAACAGTTTTAAAAATAAAATCATGCTGATGCCAGGCTGGGTCCTTTGCAAACTTACTGCTCAGGGCAACTGGGAGGGGAGGAAGATTTCAATAAAAAGTGTGTGTGTGTGGGAACACAGGCTGTTGAATAAGCAATGAGACAGGCCATTGTCAAGGAAAATGTATGGCCAGTAGCAAAAAAAAAGGAGGATAAGGAATATATTTTGCTTTATGTCATCAGATTCCAATCTGTCTTTGCTGTGGTGTTGTGTACCCAACCTGTCCAGAGCCCCACCATGCTCCATGAACAGCTCACAGGCAGAACTTTCCTCCTCCCCTGAACACAAACTGCACCTGCCTGAGGTGTTCCCAAAATTCCTGTTGGAAAAACATCTGAACAGAATACAGGGAGAACTGCAGCTGTGCTGTGAGCACCACATCCTCTGATCCTTGAGGTCCTCATCCACCCCCTCTGCTCCAGATGTTTGTTGGTGCCAATGCAGGCCCTGAAACCAGGCTCAAAACATTCAGGACACCTCGTGTGGCTCAGTGGGATTCCCAAGAACAAGGGGATTTTGTCACCATTTTGAGGCATCTTTGAAAATCTGACACAATTTACTGAATCTGGTGTGGCAATGCCTGAGCCTGCAGGACTTCCAGAACTTCCCTAGGGATGCACGAGCAGATGGAAAAGAAGGGACAGAGCCAGAGAGCTGGGATTTACAGGGCAATCAGTGTCTAACCAGTGCCAAGGTGACACTCATTCCTAGAACCAGCTCCACCTCCTCTCACTGTCAAGGTCTCTTACAAGCAGAACCATATTTCCATTCTTACAGGAATAGCTTTGGTATAGCAGGAATTTTGAGGAAAGGCAATTAAAACATAACATGTCTGTCTCTGTCTTCCTAATTTAGCAATTAATGAAGTATATACATTGAAAATACCTTAGTATGTTGGAGGCAGGAGGTTTTTTTGTGATGTTAATGTCTGTATTGCCTTCCTAACATGCTGAGAAGTACAAAGAACTGATAATAGGCTGTAGGTGCTGTGTGTTCATGGTAGTAATATGGAACTGCAAAGATAAATCTAATAGTCTTAATATGAGATCATGAAATAGAATTATAGGTTTTCATAAAATAGGAACAATACCATAATGTAAATGAAATTAGTATAATTGAACAGTTACAGGAACTTGAAAGGAGATAATATAAGTAAAGGATATTTTAAACATCCCTATATCTTAGAAAGGATGAAGCTGACTGTAATCAGCTTTCTTTGGGAGCCTCTTTCAGTACTTAATTTCTTTTAATAACATGAAAAGTACTATAGAATAGTCCTGAGTGAGGAGAATCAGCCAATGATAAGAGGTCTGTTGCAACTAAAAGTGATAAAAAATTCTGGAATTATATCTTACAAAAAATGCAAGCCTTTGAAAAACAAACAGATGATCAACTTCCTGGGCTGATGAAAGAAAAGCCAAACTCAGACTTTTTTCCACTTTAAGTGACAGAATTCCCAGAAATGTTGTTCTCAGTTCATCAGCTGCTCACCATTCACCAGTGTATTTGTTTTTAAATATTTAAGGATTTTTTTCCCCCCTTTTGCAAAATTAAAATTCTGCCATTGAAGCATTCAGGCTTGCACAAACAGCATTTGTAGGAGGAGAGGAAAAGATGGATGCTGCCTAACCAGCCCTAATTTGCTATACCTATTTACAGCTGTGTTTTACTAATGACTATAGATACAGAAAATAACTTCATAATGGGACATAATTTATTACAAGATTATCTACACGTGAAATTCTTTTGAAGGATCAGGGTTTCTGTGAGCTGTTGTGTACAGATTTAATAGAAAGCAAGCTGTGAAGATTAGTTCTTAATCTATTTTTTTCCCATCCTTATTTAAGGAAGGCTAAAAAATAATAATTGTGGAATGTTGAAAATAATGCTGCAGTTGTTGTAAAGGTCATTCTACCTCTTACTCACAAAACCCAGATCCAATCTGACATAAAAGCAAAACATTATTCTCCTGAGAACCCCCCCTGCAGAGCTGCTCCAGCCCTGGGGAACAGCACAGGGAGGACATGGAGCTGCTGGAGAGAGTCCAGAGGAGGCAAAAAGAGGATCAGAGGGATGGAGCAGCTCTGCTGGGAGAGTTGGGATTGTTCAGCCTGGAGAAGAGAAGGCTTTGGGGTACCCTAATTGTGGCCTTCCAGGACCTGAAGGGAGCCAACAAGGAAGATGGAGAGAGACTATTTCCAAGGGCCTGGAGTGACAGGACAAGGGGAATGGCTTCAAACTGACAGACAGTGGGTTTGGATGGGATATTGGGAAGAAATTCTTTACCATGAGGGTGGGGAGGCCCTGGCACAGGTTGCCCAGAGAAGCTGTGGCTGCTCCACCCCTGAAAGTGTCCAAGGCCAGGTTGGATGGGGCTTGGAGCAACCTGGGCTAGTGGAGGGTGTCCCTGCCCATGGCAGGGGGAAGGACTGGATGAGCTTTAAAGTCCCTTCCAACCAAACCATTCTATGATTCTCATGGGGTTTTTCCCTCCTAAGATGTCTCATTCTTTTTACAAATGTTGCAAAAGATTCAGGCTTTGACTATTCTTGGTTAGGACACCTCTTGGTTAGCATAAGAATAGTTAATGCATTCCTAATTAAACCTCTCCCTAAAGAAATTATCACCAAAACCAATACTGAGCTGGGTTTTCTTTCAGAAAGAGATCTCTGTGATTAGAAGAAATACCAAATTATTAAAGACAGTGTCTGAAAACAAAAGTGGCGTGGAGTGCACAGCAGGGACACAAAAGGCCTGTGATCTCCTCACCTGAAAGCCACATCTCAGCATTTTGCCAGTGTGAGGCTTCTTATCCGAGAATGAATAGATGCTCTGACAGCACAAGTGTGTGCTTTGTTTGCTGGGAGCCACATGTGCAGCCTCCTCTGGCTGGGTTGCTTGCTTTGGAAAAAAAACAGGTGATCAGGAACCGTGCCAGCCTAAGGCTTTACCTAAAGTAGTTAAAAGTTAAAAGACTTAAAAAGTTAGTCTTGGAAAAATATGTTCTTTCAAGGCACTGGCAGATGGACGCCAAGCATTATTTTTTACTCGAGAAAGATAATATTCCAGGCTTAAAAACAGTATAAGGGGCAGCATTCAGCCTTGCTTTGTGGCCTCTCTTGAACTGAAAAGTACCCACGGCAAAACATTTACATGGGTATAAGTGAAGAGCAGATTATCACACATAATACTTTGTAACCAGCTGCAAAAAGGTGGCATTGCTTCTGTTTTCCCGAAGTTTCCCTCTCTCCAAACGAGCACGTGCTTCCATTCTCCACACAGCAAAGGATCACGTTTCCCGTAGTAGACAAGTGAGCTCTGTCACTGTGGTTTTTTTTTTCATTAAAACAGTGCAAACACCCGTTTATCTTAATCAAACACCTCTCGTTTGAGAACTGGGGAGGAAATGAGAGATGCCACAGTCCTTTAGCTGCCTAACAAAGCAGGGGAGGAAGACAGGGCTTTCATACCAGGCTTAGCTCGGGAGCAGATGCTGCAGCTGCAAGATAATTTCCCCCAGCTTGGCATGAGGGTGTTAAATTGTTATTGAAAAACTGAAAAGGGGTTGGGGGAGTGCTGCGGTACGGGAGAACCATATGAAATACAAGTCTTTAATTGGTATTTAGCGTGATAGGAATAGCATGGTAAATGCCTTCCACAGCACATCAAGCTGGTGTTTAAAATGATTTAATTGTCACCTGTCTGCAGTGCAGCAACAACCTTCCTTTTTCCTTTTGTTCATAAATCCCTACAGCCTTTTACAACGTCAACACATTGCTCCAGGGTGGCTGCTCGGCTTCTTTTGAAGGCGTTCAGCAGGAACCAGACTTTTGAAGTTTAAGCACCTGTTAACTGCCAAAAAGGAAAGCAAATCCCCGTTTCCTGTGGAAAAGAAACCCGTCTGGCAAAGCAGAGCGATCAGTGCTGCTCCGGCCTGTGCCAGGGGAACCCCATCCAGGAGCTGGTTTTTGCTCTGCCCTTGACTCTCCCTGAGCTGTGAATAGTGCAGTGCTGAGGAGGTGGTTCGCTCCGTGCTGAGCTAAGGAGCCTTCTGCAGGATGTCTTTTACATTTACCTTGCAGCAAAATAACCTGGCACGGCTCAGACAGCAGCTTTTAACCAAAGCACCGGTGACATCTGGGCATTTTCAAACCCCTAAAGCAAAGTTCATCAGATCACACACACGAACTTCAGGTCTGGTTTCTCATCAGCCATACCTTCTTTATCCTCTAAAAACATTTTGGTTCCTAGGCAAATGGTGAGTTGCACAAGTGAAACAAGGTTCTGTCTGTAAAAGAAGCCTTACAGGCTTTACTTCTCAGCCTGGTTCCCTGGGAGGTTTTGCCTGATACGACTTTGCTAGGTCGGTGGTTCCCCTCAGCTGGCTCTGGGCATCAGCCAGAGGAGAAGGGAGATTTTACCCAACCAGTCTCTCTCAGAACTGAATGCAAAGCTCATGAAAATCAAGGGTTTCCTTTTCTCCTCACCTCAGGGGCTGTGACTCTGCCTCTCAGAGCCTGTGTTAATGAATGCCATTAGTGTTTATATGTACCAAGAGAAGGCTGTACCCTGCAAGCTTTTTACAGCTGCAGCATATATAAGCAATATATTGTCTTTCCCCTTAATTCTTTACTCTGCCCTAATACAGATTTTTCAGTATAATGTGTGTTTTACAGAGGAATATACTTAAATGGAGAATGAAATACCTTGTGGACAGAAAGTCAAATTTGCCTTAAGAAGCACGAACTGTAATTCCTCATGCTGGGGTTGTCTGCTGAACAGCTTGATACCCAACTGCACCTCACCAGGTGCCCATTCCCCTGTCTGTGAAATGGAAACATTTATATGTTCCCCCTCTGCAGAGCGTTCAGAGATAAAGCTGTAGGGAGAGAAGGCTTTGCTTGCATGCACCAGATCTTGTTATCTGCTAAATGTTGTTTATCATCAGCAGGGTTAAATAACAATCATGTTTACAATAATCATATGTAGCATTCCCAAATCTTGTCTTTTTGTCTTTTCTCACTCAGGACTTTGTATTTGCAATCACAGTGATTTTGCTGAGGGCGTGGGGGGTGATTCCCCAACAGCAGTGGTTCATGTTTACATTGAAAACTATGCATTATCTGTGACTGATACCCTCCAGAAACCCTCTCCTGTGTCTATAATATATGGTGGTATTTGGTTAAGGGTTGGGCTCGATGATCCTGAAGGTCTTTTCCAACCTTCATAATTCTGTGATTCTACATTGTGCTGTCAATCCACCTGACTTAGCTAAGGAGCCCCTTAGGAAAGACAGACAGGCCTTCTGCTTATGCCCTGAGGAACTGAACGAGTTGGAGAGCTCAAAAAATGTGAAAAGGCCACTAGCAAGGCAGCAGAAGCTTTTTCTTCATGGATTTGTATCTCATTTCTGTTCACTGTATCAGTGACCCGAGGTACTGCGTGGCAGGTAACTTCCTCAGACAGAGGCCAAACTTGACATTTATTTTGCCAGGAACCTCAGGTAGAACAAAAGATGAGAAGCCAAGAACTACAAAGGAGTGTTTGCTCCAATCAGTACCTGGAAAAAGACCTCTGGCTCAGTTCACAAAAGAGCTACAAACACCTTCACCTCGTTGTCCTGATGATTAATGCTCTCTCTCCCTGCCCGCAGTCCCTGAGGTGCTTGGTGTCAGCAGAACGAGCCAACACTTAACCCAATAAATCAATGTTTTCTTTGCAGAGGAAGAGCAGTTTGCAGCAGTCCCTTCTCTGGCCAGTTCAGCACAAGGAGCAATTTTCCATAGGCTCTGTTGGACCAGTCCAGTGTGAGAACTGGGAGCAACAACTGCAGTGTCCCCAGAGCCTGTGGATCAGGCTTTCTTCTTCTGACAGGGGACTGGTACAAACTGCTCTTCCTCTGCAAAGAAAACAGTGATTTATTGGGTTAAGTACTGGCTTATTCTGACACCAACCAGCTCAAACCTCTTATCACCAGAGAATCTGTAAAAGCATGGAAGGGTCACTGCCCAGAGCCAAAAGGGAGCCCCCAGCGCTGCTGTAACCGAGCCAACAACCCCCAGCAAACCCAGGAGCTGAATTTTACATTTCTGTTCACTTCTCTGTTCTCAGGGCTTGTAAAATTTGCATGCTGTTTCAGTGAATAACTTTGCAGTTCATAAATCAAAAAGGCTCTCCTAAACCCGAGCTCATGACAGGTGGTAACTGCATTTGAAGCGAAGCATTCAATGTCATTTGATGGAAACCTTGTAATCATTTTGCATTTTCCTACACAAGTGACAAAAGTAATTTTCCCTGTCTGGGTTTCAATGTTTGGGTTTTTTTTTTTATTTATTTTTCTCCCTGCCCCTTCTATTTTCTACACTAGCAAAAGATAGATGGTTAAGGCAAAGGAGGAAGAAAGGAACAAACATAAAACCATTTGTTGGTTATTCTTGGCAAAAGCATGTAATCAATTATTTATTTTTTATATATGACTTAAAAAAATGTTTAGAAGAAATTATGAAACCTCAAACTAGCTAAAACTCTGAGCCCACTGACAAAAGAACTTAAAAAAAGGAGGAAACTCAGACTGAAAAAAAAAGACTTTTTAACCAAGTATCATCTTTTTATTTGGTTTATTTCCTTTGCCACTTTTTTTTTTTTTTAACATGGTGTTTTAGTCAAGAAGCTTTTTTTAAGTGATGGAGATGTGTTGCATTCTGTTATGACACATGGCAATTTATAACTGCTTTCCATTCCTCGTAGATACACTTCTCTTCCATATTTCACTTGTACCAGTAGTTATTGAGAATAAAGGAAATTGGACAGCGTTGAGATGTATATTGTAAGCAGAATGGGGGATTTCATTTCAATGAAAAGCCACTTCTGTGATTTAAAGAGCAAAAGTACAGCTGTCTCGTGCCTTTGAAATTCTTTGACAAGTTCAGGAAGGTTTTTTCAAAGCCATCCGAGTTGATGGGAGTCTTTGCCCTGGCATTGATGTGCTCTGAGTCAGGATGTCGGCCGAGATTTCCTCTCAGTTGTACCAACGTTGTGCAGCCCTTAATTAAATGGAGACACTCCAATATGCAGCAAACCACCCACAGGCTCCCAGGGCAGCAATAAGGGTCTTAATACCAAAAAGGAATAATGGTTGCAGCTTCCTCAGCTGAGCTCTTTTAAAGTCATCCCGCATCCAGGAGGTATTTTGTCCCTCAAAGCACTCAGTGTTGGTTCAGTCCAGTGCTGTGTAATTCTCAAAACTTCCTGTTTTCATCCAGCAAAAAATGTTGTTTGTATCAAACAGGGCTTAGGGAAGCAGAGGAAATGCTTCCTTCAGCCTCTGCTGTCTGATATGTGTTACACAAATTTCCCTCTGCTGTATAAAGTCCTTAAGTCTAATATAGGGTGCTCAGGGTGCAGTAACACTACTGAGTGCCTTAAAAAGCTTCTTTACTGCTCACTGTCATCACAGAATCTTCAACCCTACGTATCCAAGCCACAGCACATCCTCTTTCTGATAGCTTCTTTTCCCTACCTCCACATACTTTATTTTTTCATTCTACCAAATTCCACTGTTTCTACTGGAAAAGGTGCTCAGGTGGCATAAATCACGCTCATATACAGTATAAATCATGCTTATATAAAACTGCTTTCTTATTTCCATATTCATAATGATGCTGAGGAATAAGGAGCCATTAAAGCCAAAGCTAAATGGGAATATTTCAGATTTATAAGCGACATATTTTTCGGGTCACTAATAGTGTGCAGTACTTCTTAGCAAGCAGTGCTGGGAAATTAGAAATTTGCATGAACAGCCTTGCTAATGACTTACTCTCATTTCCCACCCCCTCCCCAGGAGCTCTGAATCCATAGAGTGAATTAATTATCTCTTGACTGCAGCCAGTAGTTTGGAAAAGGAACTTTGGACTAGTCAACATTTTCCTGATTTTGTTTACCAGTAATTGTCAGTGACAGAGCTTAAGAAGCAAGAACACTTCACTGCTAAGCTTCCCACAGAAAAAAAAAAAAAGTATCTGGTCCTTTTGATTTAAGTTCAGGCTGTCAAGGAGAAGTGTAAGCTGGAAGCCACAAGATGTTATGCAATAAAAAAAAAAACCACCCAAGAGATGGTTTACAACTGTGAAACATAAGTGGGTTGAATAGTACTTAAAGTACAATTATATTCTGAGAAGTGACTTTGGGAAAAAAAGTCATGATCTGACTGAAGAGTTCTGTTCCTCAGACTCATCTTAGTCCTGTCCTGATCTAGACCAAAGTTATGTGTAATTTTTGAGTCACTTTAAAAATCTTTCTTTTCCTAGCATATAATTCAAGGCATTTACTCAGTGTTTTAGCATGAATGAACTTAACACTGATAAAAATTGATGAGTGCTCCAAGCTAAGCAGTGCCAGTTCAAGTCCTGGTATTCTCCTGCTGTTATTTGTACCTTTGTACACAGAAGGATCTGCAGATATATATCATACAATCATAGGATGGCCTGGGTTGGAAGGGACCTTAAAGCTCATCTCATTCCAACCCCCTGCCATGGGCAGGGACACCTTCCACTAGCCCAGGTTGCTCAGAGCCCCATCCAACCTGGCCTGGGACACTTCCAGGGATGGGGCAGCCACAGCTTCTCTGGGCAACCTGTGCCAGGGCCTCCCCACCCTCACAGCCAAGAATTTCTTCCTAATATCTAGGCACACTCTTAGGTACATTCCATTCCTGACCTTAAAGAGTTTTTTCAACACTTTAAATAGAAATTGCAATGAGACATTCCTCAGTTTTTACATTGTTATTAAAAATAACAGTGCACTGAGTGGCTATGATAAGAGATGCCCACTATTTACAAAGCATTTTTGCAGTTATCTGGTAGTTCAAGATTCTGAAAACACTTGAGAATCTCTGGGAAGTAAAGTTTAATTCAGCTTCTTGGCACATGCAATTAGTTGCTTGCCTCAGCTACTCCTCAGAGGAATCTGTTGCATCCAAATGAAGCTTCAGCCAGCACTTCTTTGGTCAGGAAGGACACCAACCTGTCGGAGTCCAGAGGAGGGACACCAAGGTGATCAGAAGGATGGAGCACCTTTCCTATGAGGAAAGGCACCATTATGTTTAACAATGACATGACAACTGAGGATTGTATCACTGAAATTTCCATCTAAAGTGTTGCAAAGACTCTTTAAAGCCAGGAATGAAACGTGTCCTAAGTGTCATTTCTCAAAGTTCAAATAAATGAAGAGACATTCAGCTGAGATTATTGAACCCTACTGCACGTAAGCTGTTTTATTCTTTTGAGAAGGCAAGTTAAATCTGGCAGATATATTGTGTGAAATATTCTCTTGTAAGATGTGTGCAGCAGTCCTGCCCTGTCCAAAGCCTGGGAAGAACAAGTAGTGTGACAGAATTATCCCTAACAGTGTTCCTGGTGCCTTCAGGTCTTCTGTTCTGTTTACCACCTTCTTTTCAAGCAGAAAAGTACCAGTCCAAGTGTTAAATCTCCTTTCTACGTAAACTCCATAATGGCTTTGTTTGCTCCAGTAGGAAATGGGGCAGGGGAGAGCAGGAATGAGCTCTGTTGAGAGAGATCCCTGAGACAGCAGCCCTGCCAAGTGCAGGTGCTCCCAGCCGTGCCCACACCTCCCTGCCATCTGTTCCTGGAGCTGCCAGACCTGGGAGGCAACACTTCTCCTGCCCCATTAACACAGCAGGGTGCACCTAGAGGGCTTGAGTCAGCACACTGGGTTTTTTGGCAGCAGTTCCTGAAGGCACAGTCCCCGGGCAATGTACTTCTAAAGCAAATGCAGGTGACTGTGA
This sequence comes from Manacus vitellinus, assembly GCF_001715985.3. Classification (NCBI taxonomy): domain Eukaryota; kingdom Metazoa; phylum Chordata; class Aves; order Passeriformes; family Pipridae; genus Manacus; species Manacus vitellinus. The sequence goes on from NW_021940729.1 coordinate 611,035, forward strand.
GACCTGGAAAGCCTCCTTTTTCCATTCCCAGGGGTGGTGGCAAAGGTGTCTGTGCAGGGCAGAACAGCCCTCCTGGGAAGGTTCCTCCAAGGGGACAGCGTGGGGAGCTTTCCCTGACCATGTAGACAGAGGGAAATTAAGGTTACCTGAAGGGAATTGCCAGTTTTGAACTGGCAAGTCATGGTAGCCCACAGCCACCCTATTCTTCCTTCCCCTCTGCTCATTCAATTTTAGCTCTTCTTCCTCACATGGGTTACTCACATCTCTCTGAGATGCCCTCATTTCATCCCTATACATTGGCCTTTTCAGGAAAAAAAAAGGTCACCACAGATTACCTGAGCTCTGCAGGTTTAAAGCAGTTTAAAATTGTGATTTTTTGAGAGCACTCTTACCTCTTACCTGGACATATCTACAGGACTGAGGTGCTTTGTGCCTTGGTGCTTGAATTCCACTGGGCAGGTATTCCCATAGTCATACTGGGCCATATTTGTAATCCCAATGGGGCTATAAGTCAGAGGAGAGAGATCCCTGCACTTCAGACAGGTATTCCAGCCTGTTAAACTTGCAGTCCCAGCTTGGAATAAGTTTGTGGCAGCAAACAGTGAAGTGCTACCAAATAAACCACTAATTGCAAACCCAACTCCCCCACTTCACTTCTTCCCACTTTCCAAATAAAAGGAGGGGTCACAGTTGAATTTCCATCCTCTGCCAAATGAAAGAGCACCTTGAAGCAAGAGGCATCTTCCTGAAGAGTGATGGCATTTTCTGAGTGAGCTGAAGCCTTCAGTTTATCTCTCAGCAAAGCACAGTGACACAAACTGCTGTACTGGTGACTCATCCAATTTTTGTCCAGGTGCAGTACTCACCACCTTTCCCTCATCTCCTCTGTAGACAATGCTGTTCCTGCTGTTTACATGTAGATTTAACTGTTTGGTAGCCCAGGTGAATGAAACAACCTGAATGCAAAAAGAATAGTTGGTACAGTTATGGGTTTATTGGCTCTTTATTCATGATAAGCACTACACAGAACTTTCTCTGTTCTTACACCCATCCATTTCTTTCTCTTCCTCTTCCTTGCTTTCTTTTCTTGTCATCTTCACACAGTTTTCATGCTTCTGACTGTGTGAGTAGACTGTGTTCAGTCTATTATGTGTACATACCATGTAATTCCATAGAATAGCAGCAGTATAATTATAATTTTCAACAGAAAAACACTGGCTGAGCAGACAAGACCCCAGGAACAGCCTGGGTGCTGTGAGCTCACCCACACACTCTCCTCCACCATGTTTGGGTCTTTCCTCAAGAGGAAAAGTGTCTTATCAGTCACGTTCCCCCTCTCCAAAAGGCAAACAATCAGCATCTCCTCTGATCTAAATCAGATATTTAACTTAACTCAGGAATTTACCCACAGAAACAAAAACAATTCCAGCACTAACCAAACAGTAACAAAACAAATTTGTTCACCAACATTATGTTTTCTAAAGCCACACCTGAGCCGTGCTGACCTTCAGAAGTTTGTGTAGGTGTTGCACCATATATTTTTATATTGCTCTCGCCCCCCTCTCTTAATTGGGTCTACATATGTACTTCTGTCCTTGTAGGGTTTAACAGTGCAGCAGTGCCAGCCCCTCTGTTTCTCTCAGGGAGTTAACAGCTCTAGTTAACAGCTGGTGGACTATTGCTGCAGTGCCCTATTATCTTATCTAACAGAGGATTTTTGTGGCTATATTTAGTTTAATTGAAGAATGTCCTAGAAAAGGATTAATGACAGTTTTCAATATCAATACACCAGTTCCCATACAGAGAAAATTTTAAAAAGAAAGGAGAGGGGGGAAAAGAAGTTGCTTGGAACCAAAAATTACTTCTGGCAATTAAGATCCTGGAGCATTTTGCTGCTATGTGGCTTGTACCCAGACACTTGCTGATATAATCCATCACTAGACCCTTTTCTTGTAGTCATTTTGAAACTAATGGTCAAAATCTTCACTTCTGTTGCATAAGTATTTATTTCCTTCAGTAATCCCATCAAAATGACATTAATTCCCCACAGAGGGAACGTGTTTACCGTGTATCACAAAATCTGACTTCTAGATAAAAAAGCCTTGCTTTGCCCTAATCCTGTGAGAAGTGTTCTCTTCAGAGTTAAAAGCAGCAGAAATCCAGCACAGATTTTTTTTACTGGTAGGAAGTAACTTTCCTGGCAGGAAGAAAATTGCATTTTCATTACCAGGATTCAAAATGGGTTGTTTTACAGTGTCACGGGGAAAATTAAGTTGGAAAGGACTTGAGGAGGTTTCTGGCTCAGGGTCAGCTCTAAGATCTCGGGGCATGTCTTGGCAGCATAAAGTATCAGGCAGAGAGGAATTTAACCCATGGGGTGGGGAATCGATGCAGGGCCTTGCCTGGGTTCATTGACTGGATGAAAAGAAGTATTTTATTAATGTGGCTCTGCTGTTTCTGGCTCAGAGCAGCCTCTCTCTCTTTCATTTTCTAATGCCAGCAGCTGTGAAGAGGTGCTGGTGGAGACACTGCTCAGCACACCTGACTGCAGTGCCTTCTCCCAGTAGCTAACACCATGACTCTGGATAAAATACATTTCTGGATCCATGAGGCAACGTGCATTTGGCTGGGCAAGGCTGGTACTGGCTGGCCTTCATAGGTTCTTCATAGCTTCTATGGAGAGAAATCTGCAGCTCTCTTAGTCCTGAATACTCTGGAATTGTTGCTTTCACCTTCTTTATTTGTTTTCCCCGAGAGCAAGGCCAGTTTTCCTGCATTTTGTGGGCTTTCTGACCAACACCTCCCATGCCAGCCAGGTTTTAGCTCATGAACCTCACATACCTCAGGGAAGCTGCGTTATCTGCAGCTGAGTTTATGCTGCAGGACCAGTCACGGTGTCCTCCTGTTGCCGACTCGTTGAGGCTCCTCATGGCTGCATTTTCCAGCCCAGCAGGTGCTGAGCTATTCTCCTTCCCTACACGGAGGCAGTTTTCCCCCCCTGCTGCTCGTACTTAGCAGGGGATGGATGAAAGCACAATGAAAACTGTTTGGACACTTGGCGGTTTAAGAGCCTTGCTGTGAAAATGTCACCTATCCTAATCCTTGAACCTCACAAAAGGAAGCCCCCCTGCTGAAAACCTGGCCAGGAATTGCCACTGGTGGTCTCATCCCTTCTCAGTGCAGCTGTGCTGCTTCCCTGTCCCTTATCCAGCCCAACACTTCCCTCCTTAATGTCACTTCAAGGTGCCAAATACCTTTTATTTCATTGTCTAAACAATTAACACACCCAGCCTAGCACAGAGAATTCTGCTCACTTGCATTGGCACTTGGTGGTTGTGTTTAGCTCTAAAGGCTGTTCCTTCCACCTCTGAATTTAGGCAGAGCTTTCGTGCCCAAAGTCTTGCCTAGTTTGTGTTCCCCTGTTAGCTCTGGAGTTTTCAAGGGGTGCAGTCCATTTAACATCACCTGAAAACAAAATTTTGTGGTATTACATATTGCTTTGCCTTCAAACCCTTTAAAAAAAAATCCCTAAACTGCTCTTAAAGTCGTGTTGGAGTGTTTGTTTATTACCAAAAAACCTAGAAAACAGCTCATTTAAGAGTATCTGTTATTATTTCCTAAAACAACTGTTCCCAAAATAAATGGTTTCCATTTTTGGGGGGCCACTGCTGGGTCATGTTTTCACCTCCCCATTGAGGGCACTCATCACCACCGAGTCACACAGTAAACCTGCCTGCCAGAAAGCACCAAAACCTCACCCTGAGCCTGAGCTTGTTCTCACACCACAACTCCAGGTCTTACCTTTGAAACCTTGAAGTAATTAGACAAGCGTGAACTATGTAATAATAGACTTATGGTCATGAGAGCTCTCACTGTCAGGGTATTGCTTGGATTGTCAGGGTATTGCTTGGATTGTCAGGGTATTGTCAGGGTATTCCCAGCTTTGCAAGGGTTTTTATTGCACTTCAGAAGATAATACTGCCTGGAGAAAAGCCTGGAACTCAGCGTGAAAATAGTGATTTGCTTTGTGAATCTTGGGCTTTTCACTGGTTGTCAGTAAAACACGTTGCTTTGGTGGGAAACAAACCTTCTTTAAGATTTAAGCTCACACAAAGGTGCACTCTGTGCATCATGAAGGCTTCCTGGACCCCAGAAGAAAAGAGCTGGGATTGAGTGACATCTCTGTGGAAGCTATTTGGATCAGCTGCCTTTAAAAATCTTGATGTGATAATAACCCTGATAGTCAGAATGCTTATCCAGCTACATAAATATGAATGTGAGCCCTACATTCAGGCATAAATAACTCTCTCTATTCCTGGAGTTTTCTTCTGAGCGTTGTCAGCTAGGGAATTAAATTATCCATTTATTTGTGATGCTGAAGCAAGGCAAGACAGGGGATGGTGAAGATGAGAATATGGACATTAATTGTCCAAGTTCTCTCTTCCTGGAGGATAATGGACTTTAGCTGAAGAATCACCAAGAATTAAATTATTCCAAGAGATACAGAAATTTCCTCTCTCTCTGTGGTGACCAAGTCCTAGCTGTGCTTCACAGGAGTTGGCTGTGAAGTTGTTATCTCCCAGAAGGTACCCACAGGATAAGACTCCTGGCAATTAAAGCCCGACTCCCTGTCTCACCATGTTTGTGCTGGCAGAGCAGGGAGTGTTGTGAGTGAGTGGGTGGCAGGAAATGTGAAGGATGAGCTGTCAGGGAGTTTGGTGTGAGTGGGCTGCCTTCGTGTCCCTGAATTTTGTCTGTCCACACAGCAGCTTTCTGGAAGCTGCAGCATTACACCAACCCTTGGCAGTTGGCAGTGACCCTTGAGGGAACAGGAACAAGCTGGACAGGATCAAGTATAGTAGTTTATATTTTCTCTTTCCAACCCATTTTCTGTTTCCCACACAGTGGGAGATGGCAGTGACGTGTATAAGGTTCTTCTGGGGAATTACATGAGTCTTTTGGGGAACCTGTGCAGGTGCAGACATTCTTTGCCCCCTCTAAGGAATAGGGGAGGAACACAGTCTGCCTGTAGCTGTTGATGTGAAATCCTGTCCTCTGGAGAGGATGTTAAATGCACAAAAGTGATGTCTGCCTAACAGACAGCAGCTTTTCACGGAGCTACCAGCGGCAAGATCCACTCTGTATCCATTTCAAATAAATGCAAGCTATTAGATTAAACAATGCTAAGCAAAGGCAAAGGGGGATAATTTTAAAGTCATGAATTGCTCTATAAATGTCTGTTATCCTCAGCAAGGCTTTTATGCCAACACCAAATGCCATACAGTAGAGCAGTGTTTGTTTGTTTCCTTCTGCAAAGGCCAATTCTCAAGGCAAGACAAATGACAGATGAGCAGATCCTTGTAGCCAAATATTTGCCAAAAGGAAAATCAATCTTTTTTTCTTTTCTTCTCCTTTCCCCCCCCCCCCTTGTCTGCAACAGTTCACTTCCAAGCTAAGCAGAAGCCTGAAGTAATGTCCCTTATTCCCTGTGCCCCTGCTCAGGCAGTGTAACACCTCCTGCAACAGGTCAGGCGCTGTTCTAGGAACTCTGGTTGATTTATGTGGCCAATAACCCGGCCCATAATAGTAACAAGTCCCCAGACACTCCTTTTGAACCATTATCAAAAGGTGAGTCATGGAAACCATCCTGCCCCCGACCTCCCCTCGCAGGGTGCGTTTCTTCCTTGGAAGCAGCACTTCTTATCCCTTCAGCATCTCCATCTGCTCCCCCACCTAGGGCAGGATCCAGCTGCAGGTGCCTCCAAGCCAAGCAGGAGGCTGGAGGCTGCATTTAACGGGCTGTGCTGCAAAGGGGTAGATGATTCAGGAAGTCTTTTTTCCCCTCACCTCCTTTTAGCGCTGCCCAATTCCATAGAACCACTTTACAGAAAGGAAAACGTGATGTGGTTCAGCCTGAGCTGTGCTCCACGTGCAGTGGGAGCGTGGGAAGGGGCAGGTGACTGGCTGATGACACACTCAGCAGTGTCACCAGGGTCAGTGGAGTCCCAGCTGCACCAAGATGAGCCAAACCAGGAGGGTGAGGCCTTCTCGAAGCCAAACTCACTAGACCTCACAAGCTCAAAGGTGAACGAGTGAGGCTTTGCACTTTTACCACCTGCACTGCTCAGCTCTCAGAATTAAAGCAATTGTTGCAGTTACTAGAAAGCGGTGGGAGGGGGGGAAAAAAAGCAAACACAACCCCCCCCTGTAGCTTTGTCTAATTTCTGTGTGAGTTGGAAATGTCTGCTGAGTTTCCCTTCTTATAAAAGGCAACCAGTCCTATCTCACAGGTTAACCTTGCAGACATTTTATTTATGGCATCTAATGAATCTGCCATTCTAAATTTCTTCTGGAAAGCAGGACAAGGGCAGGGATGTGCTTGCCAAATGCAGATTAATTCAAGGTATCAGCGGTACATCCAACCCATTTGTAGTGAAATGGCTTAATACTAATCCCATCATTAGTAGTGTAATTCTCTAAAAAAGTATGAGAGAGAAGGCAGTTAAGAAGAGCAAAGTTCCAGGGTTTAGAAGTGAATCTTATGAGCAGTAATAGCCTTGTAAAGCTGTTGAAATTTAATTAGGAAGATGCTGATAATGTAAAATCACCTATAAAACCTGTGTCTCTGTGAATGAGCTGAACACAGGGAGCCAATCATTTCTGTTACCACCTCTTTGGAAATGTCTGGACAGCTTTGGGTGCTCCTTTGCATATCAATTTACCCAGGTTTGATTTTTAATTAACCCTTAGCAAGTTGCCTTTTCCACAAATAGCTGCAAAGAAAAGAAACAGAGCATCCTCTCTGGGCCCTGTGAACGCTCAACCAAGAATGAATGTCCTCTATGCAGGGCTGGGTATTATCTCTTGTTAACCCACCCATACATACAATATTTAAAAAAAAATGGGATGGAAGCTTCATACAATATATACTGGAAAATACCCACAAAATATACTAAAAAATATCCCCAAAATTTTCCATGGTGTAGCTCATAGGAAACATATGCCATACAGTGAAGGAAATCTGGTTCAACACATGATGCTTCTAACCCGAATAAGTGAGTTAAGACCTTGCCATCACAAAAACAAGCTGTATTTTTATTGCCTTCTTGCATTCAAGTTGTGTAATGCCTTTTTGTTTTTTTATTTTTAGGATGGTGATACTGGGCTAAGCATTGTGAGTTGGATTCTGGGTCTGCCACTCAGAAATGATTTTTATATTTTATCAAATGGTGATTTGCAGAGAAGCTTCCCTTCCTGCCAGAGCTCTGCCACACGCTCCCATCCCTCTCCTCCACTCCTGCTTGGAAGCAAACACCTCTGAGCTGGAGGCAGAGTGCCCTGTGTGAGCGTGTGGCAGGGTGGGAAGGGATTTTGGGGGCAGCAAACAAAAGGGCTGCACTAACTATCCCAGGGGCAGGCACAGACACTTCCCCGGGGGAGGGAGTGGCAGAGCAGAGCAGTAAAAGCAGCACCATGGAACAGTTTGGGACCTGGTGGGGCCTGACGTGAAAGCACAGCAGTGGTGCTGATAGATTTGCCAACGTGCAGCTGTTGAAATCCTACTGAGTTTTAGGGTCTTTTACACGCTGTTTAATTACTTTAGCAGTGCTCTGTTCCATATTAAAATAATCCTTCTCGTGATCGTTGGCAATTGCCCTTCTCTGTTTTGGTTCAGTAATTATTTATTTCTGCAGTAAAGGAGGAGGCTTGATTCTGTTCCACTTGGTGCACACCCCTGTCCCTACCTCAGAAACTCTGCAAAAGCTATACTTTTCCTCTGGCACTAATGTCACCTCACCCCAGCTCTGATAGGACAAGAGAAGTGGGATATTGCTTTATGACTTACAATTGTTAAATTACCCAGCTTCACAAATTTCTGCTTGCATCTGTGTTCAGGAACTTTTTAATCCACCCAAACCAAGAAGCAAAATCAGCTTAAAAGAACTAAGCACTCATTTAGCATATGTAAAAAAAAGGGCTATGAATTACCATGGTGCCCAGCTGATGTGCAGTGACATAAATTTCAGTATTTGATTTGCTCTGAATTATATGACCACTTGTCTTAGCAGTTTTGTGCTGGGGTAACTATTACAGGTCTCTGCATAATTATATATATTTATTTATAAAAATACATAATACTTATATATGATACATATTGTAATAATACCTACTATATATCCGTGATATAATATTTATAATATGTGTTATAATATAATAAATATTTACATGTCCACAGTTATATTGTTACAAATCTTAGTGGGAACCTTTCAGTATTTGTCTTCCTTTACCCTATAATAGTAATAACTAAAAACAAACAAACAGAAAACAAACATGAAAGAGGGCAGGTTTAGATTGGATATCAGGAAGAAATTCTTGGCTGTGAGGGTGGGGAGGCCCTGGCACAGGTTGCCCAGAGAAGCTGTGGCTGCCCCATCCCTGGAAGTGTCCAAGGCCAGGTTGGATGGGGCTGGGAACACCCTGGGATAGTGGAAGGTGTCCCTACCTCTTTTTGTTTGTTTGTTTGGGGTTTTGTTGTTGTTGTGGGGTTTGATTTTTTTTTAATGTTTTTATGGAGTTTAGCTCTCTACAAATGGAGACTGGTTGGTGTCCAGTTCAGTGTTTAGCCTCCCACATATCAGACACCACACAGTTAAGCTCACACATACCTAGCAGCTTAAGGAGATTTTCTAACAGCTTGATTTTCTGTTCTCTGTGTCTTTGCTGTGGAGCAAGGTGCTTTGTGTGACAATTAGATGTTATGAGGCCTGCTGTGTCTAGACTGATGAGTCCCAGAGGACTCCCTTTCACCTAAACGGTGCCATATAAGCCACATTTCTGTGTAACGTGCTGGGACTGAGGGGTGATCTCTAACCCCTCCTGAACACCAAAGCCAGCTTTATCCCCACTTTGATTCTCCCCCCAGCTTGGACAGGTGCCATCCCAGTAGTAAATCCTTTGAAGCTGTGTCCAGAAACACTTGAGAGGTTTTAGAAAGGGCCCCAAATACTTTCCTCCTTGGGTAGCGCTGCCGTCTCTGCCGCAGCAACAGAGCCTCTGAAAGCTCTGTTCACCTTCCTGAAAGGCAAGTTACGTTGTTAATAATGCATAAATTAATTTTTCTATTACTGACTTAAGGAAATAAAATTTTAAACACTGCATTAATGTGGGATGTGTGAGACGGAAGGTGCTTAGAGGAAACTCATTAAGACTCGCCGATAATTTTCTACTTTTCCCTGCTGCCTCCATTTTATATCAGTGGTCACAAGTAATAGTGATCAAAACCTATTTTTACCAGATTTTGTCATTCCCAACAATGACAGGAACCACTGCCAGCAGTGGCAGCAGCTGTGCAGATGAGCAGAGGAAACCTTTTCGTCCTATAATCCGTGTTTGAGCACAGCAGAGGGTTGAGACCTCCCCCAGCCCTGATTCTCTGTGCATCTTGCTCTTTCTAGGACATCTCTTGCAGGGCTGTGCAGCCTCACCAAGCTGCCTGAGCACTTCATGCTTTTCACTTTGTGCTGTTAAATGAATTGGGATTCAATTCCAGCTGCCACAGCTGCAGCAGAGCACAGGCACAGCACTTGGAAACACTTTGTGTATCACAGTTTGAGAGCCCCTGACACAGAGCAAGATGAAGTCAAGAGCTGAGAGCTATTTCAGAGACTGTATTGATTCCTGGGTTTATTTGGGAGGAGTTGGGCCTGGTGGCTACTGAAAGCAAGAGAAAAGATTCCCCTTCTGCAGACAGTACAACAGGGTTCTCTGGGTGAGGGCTCTGCCAAACTGGTGGCTGTGCAGCCCAAACCCTCTCATTCACAGAAGAGCAACACCATGCATGGTACAGACAGCAGGAGCTTTTCCCTCTCTTGCCAACATGCTGCATTTCACACCCAAAGGGCATCATTTGCTGGGAGAGGAAGTATTTTCTATGCACCCTAAAAGCAATCCTGAGTATTAGCTTGATCCTTTGTTAGATTTTATGGTGGTGCATCTCCCCCAACTCCTCAGGCTGCACTATGATCTCAGAGCCACCTGAAACATTCGTGACAGATTTTAAATGGCACATGCCTGAGTTTCTTTCCATAATTCCATGTGATATTGTATAATCCCTCAGTGTCATCCTTGCACTTCCACCAGATACACTTGAAGAAAACAGTTTTCCGACTCCTTATCCCATCAGTGCTCTAGAAGGGGTCTTCAATCTTCTGTCTTGTAAGAACTGAAACTTAATTACATGCCTCCTAATCTGATTAGCAGAGGTGAAGAGGGCTCTTAAAGATGGCTGGAGTGTTTTTATTGAAATCAGCAGTGTGAGACTGCAAGCTGTGTTGAGATAAAAAGCTGTACAAGGTGCAGGTGAACCCTGTGATGCACTTCCAGTCCTGGCAATGCTGACATACAAAAGGGTTCCTGTTTTCCACCTGGAGATAAGCTCAGCAACAGACACACACCTTGTCCTTCTCCAGAAATGCTCCTAGAGAAGTTACTTCTCAAAAGCACCAGCATTTCCTTTAGGGAAAGAGGTTGGAAGGCACCCCCAGAGCTCATGTGGTCCAGCACCCCTGCTCAAGCAGGGGGAACTAGAGCAGGTTTCTCAGGACTGTGTTCTACTGGGGTTTTAAAACCTCCAAGGATCCTCTGGGACACAGGGTGTGACTCTTTGGGGATGGTCCTGTGCAGGGATAAGGGTTGGACTTGATGATCCTTGTGTGTCCCTTCCAACTCAGCATATTCTGTTCTACAGCATATGTTCTACAACCATTCTGGGAAATCTGTGACAGTGCTCAGTCACCCTCAGAGTAAAAATAAATATTTCCTTAGGTTTGAACGGGCTTTTTTCTGTTTCAGTTTATGCCCATTGTGTTTTGATTTCCCCTCCATAATCCCTTGCCTCCTACCCCTAATTTTCACCTGGTTGCTAACACAAGGTTCTTTGTTACTTGTAAACACATTTGGGTCTCAAGTGTTCCTTGGGCTGTGGGGGACCAGGGAGTATCTCATGGACATGTTGCTCTCCTACTGAATTCAAGCAGGTTCTCACCCTACCTTTGATTTAGAAGTTGAGAAAATTCATAAATTGCGAGCAAGACACAGATGAAAGCACAAAAATTTGCATGATTTTCATGGAAGCTGCAATTTGAGGGAGCTTGCCCCGATCCCTTTCCCAAGCTGCAGTGTGGCTTCATGCTCATAAAATCCAGCCCAGTTTTGCTGAAAGTTTTATGAACTTCATTCAACCTGGGAACTAACTCAATTTTCAGCCAGATAACATAATACCTAGATAGACAGTGTGTGGGTGGGAGGATGGATATGTGGCAATGACATAGGTTTTCATATCTGTTTGGAGTAATGTTTTAGAAAACAAGAACTTTAATAATAGCTGAAAAATTGACTTTCAGGATCAATTTTGTTCAACATAGCTTGGGTAGGATGTCTGCAGCCCAAACCTGGTGGGAGTTTGTGTCTTAGATGCCACTGCCTGGAAACCAAAAGTGAATATTCAGTGCATCCACCTGCTTCTTGGCACTCCCCCATATCCACTCACTCTCCCTCAACTGCTGAAACTTCCACAATAGAAATTACACATTTTTGATCAATTTATGATAGATGATAAAATTTCACTGTCAAAGATGGTGGGGGAAAAAAAAATCAAAGTTGTTTGCCAAGGAAATAACCAGTACAGTAGTGGTTATACATATTTAACTCCCAATCAAATGTAAACTCCCTATGTAAATGCACAATCTTCATAGAGCATTTTCATTTGCTGCATGTTTTCTGTGGCTGGTACATCAAAAATCACTGGCATGTTAAAAATCAGTTAGTGTAAATTATGTAAAAGTCCTTCATGCAACAAAATAATGTTCAGAATTACGTTCATTGTCATTAGGGCAGCTTTTCCACCATGAAATCATCTTTTTGAATGACTTGACTCCACAGACAAAAGTAGTGGTTGCAATAATGAGGCTTCGTTCCTGTGCAAGAGCTGATTGGGAAGTCTGAAGACAAGGGCTCTGTAATGTTTTAAATGATTGAATTTTGAATTGCAGAAAAGGCTGTAGCTATTTTTGACTGCCACAAAACAAGCTGGTTGGTTTTTTTGAGGTGTGTTATCAAATTCTTTCCACAGTTTTTAAGTAAATGATATTAAACCTGTTGCATCCTGATTGAAAGGGAACTGTAACTTGTCATAATCACTGAAGGAAAAGAGGTTGTCCTTCAGGGATTTTTTTTTTTTTAACTACAAAAAAATGTAAATTTACTTTCAGGTTTTCCTTCCCTGCAATTTCACGCAAAATGTTGGCTTTTAGCATTCTTAAAGAACCATATTTCAAGCACCCAGGAAATGCCTTTTTTTTTTTTCCCTTATAAAAGATCTGCCACTGTTTTGGGGCCTTTTTTAAGGGCCTTGTTTTTGGGGCCTTGTTTTGTCATGGTAGGGGAAAAGGGAGCAATTCCTAAATAATTCAGTCCAATGTGTTCACATGAAAGCTTGAGGGAAATTAATGAGATGCACCCAAACACCTCCAGCATTGCTTCCACCTCCTGTGGCCCAGGACAAAATAAATGTGTGGGTCAAGAGCTGTGGGCACTTGGTAAGAATGATCACAGAATCCCAGAATATGCTGAGCTGGGAGGGACCCACAAGGATCATCCAGTCCAACCCTCAGCCCTGCACAGGACCATCCCCAGAGTCACCCCCTGTGCCCCAGAGGATCATCCAAACCCTCCTGCAGCTCTGGCAGCCTTGGGGCTGTGCCCACTGCCCTGGGGAGCCTGGGCAGTGCCCAACCACCCTCTGGGGAAAGAACCTTTCCCTGAGATCCAACCTGAGCCTGCCCTGACACAGCTCCAGCCATTCCCTGGCTGCTGTCCCTGGTCCCCCAGAGCAGAGCTCAGTCCCTGCCCCTCCTCTTCCTCTCACCCACCAAACAGGGAATGTCACTGCTCAGAACTTCCAGAGCAGGGCTCACCTCTGACTGCCTTTTGCCACCACCTGAGGAAGGATAAAACTACTCTGAGCTCACTGCAGAGCTGAGACCTTAAAGAATGGTCTGGGCACAGACTGGGACACGGGTGGTTTTCTCTAAGAAGCAACAGGGGGAAAGCTGGAGAGAGGACTGTAATTATGGCCCAGCTCTGGAGCAACCTGGTACCACCTTGAAGATGAGAAAGCTGACTCATGGTTCATTCATTCTCAGTATCTTGGGACACCTTGACTCAGACTAAGGCACTACTTAATGTGGTTTCAAACAAAGAGTGAAAATGTACATAGTTGGCAAAACAAAATGGTTTTGTGGACGGGTCAATAGCTCAGGTTAAACGGGGGCTTTTCACTGCTGAAAGTCATTTCAGACCCAGCTGTGATTGCAAACTGAAAAGGCCATTTTTGAAGCAGTGCCCTGTGCAGATGCTCTTGTTCTGCAACAGGTGTGCACATTTTGGTACTGATTAATCCCTTTCAAAAGTATACTGTACTTGCATGGAAAGAACGAGGGTGTCCAAAAAATGAGCTTGTTAAGAAACAGCTCTTGCACAAGGGCTTCTTTCCCAGCTCTTTGGCTGCAGTCCTGTGGCAGATGGGCACATGCAGCTTTACTGGGCTCTTCTGGAGGGCTGTTTGCTCTGTCTTTTCCTGTTCTGAGTGAAGCAGCAGCTCACACCCGACACACAAGAGAGTTAATTGCCAGAGTCATCCCCGGGAAGTTGCTAAGCAACATTTTTTGGGCCCTGGCATCAGCTCAGCCACTTCTGCTGCCACATGATGCTTCTGGTCCAGCAGATGCTGTGCAGTGCAGCAGGGAACTGCTCAGAAAGCTCAGCTCACTTCCTCAGCTCCCAGTGTCTAATTAAGCTCACCTAATGAAAATAACAGTTTTGCAATTCAGTTCCAGTTGCTTAAAAATTATTTTGAGTATAAAATTTATCTGTACAATAAAAGCAGTTTTTTTCAGTTAACATCCAGTCATTTCAGTTGTTTAAATTGGTCATTCCTACTTGAGATGAACTGATTGGCTTTAATGATTTTAAAGTGTTGTTGTAATAAGTGAACATAAGCACTGACATCACATGAGGCTGAAGCAGGGTGAGCACCTATCCAGTCACTGCAGCAGGAACTGAGCCTGAGGTTTTCCAATAAATTACCACAGATTTTTTTTCAGCCTGGCATCCTAATCAAAACCAAGGCTGTCAGGGAACTTTCAACCTTTTGGGTAAATCAACAAGTCCTGAAATCGTTACAAACTCAGGGCTGTGTGCTCTGTCAGCCCAGCCTGATTGCAGCTCAGGAACTCTGGGCTGCATCCTCTGCTCCTGATGGAGCGTGGGCACTGTTGATCTTCCCCTCTGCCTGGGAGGTTAAAGTCCAGAACACCCCTGAGACAGCAGCAAAACCTCCTAATCAGTGATACATCTATTGTTACATCTGTTCTCAGAACAAATCACTCCAGGACTGCCAGAGGTAATAAAAGCTGCATTTTTATGGGTTAGTGTCCTGCAGTGACTCTGAGGGCTGACTGAAGACAACGGCACTTGGTGGGTTTGCTTTCTCTGTGAATTCTTTGTGCCAAGCAAAGCAAAACTCAAAGTAAAAGTGCAGCTTCTCCCCCTTGCCCTGCTCTTTTTCACCTGACTGTTTTTACAAAACTTGTAGGGATTTAAGCATTGGTCAAGTTTGGCTGAGCTTGGACTGCTCAGAAGCTGCTGGTGGAAAGACAAAATAAGCAAGCACACAAAAACTATGAGTAAAGAAGAGTCTTTTCCTTAGGGAACCAGCCTAAAATCTTAGTAACCCCGTAGAATCCAGCCTCACATAGGTTCCCAGTCTACCAATCATACCTGGATTTCAGCCTGAGGAAAGTACCTTGAATGAACAGGTTTACATCCAAATCCTAACCCCCCTTGTTAAAATGGTTTGCTACTAATTTTTAAAAATTATTTTGCATAAACATTGATAATCCTCATTTTCAAAGTCCACAAGTTAGCAAGTTTAGCAATGTCATTGTTTCGACATATTTGACTTTTCAACCTCTTTGAATTTTTGGATTCTCAAAAGCTTCCATGGTCAGTGCAGGGAGAATTTATGTTGACTTAGTTTTTTCTAGGTTGTTAGGAATAGTTTATGTTGCTATAGCAGTTTGGAGACCACAGGTAGAAATGGTCACTCTAAACTTGCCCCTTTTTTTTTTCCATTTGATTTTACTGTGTTTCTATTCAGCTGCATCTTGAAACTATTATCTGAACAACATTCTATAATATTAAGGTAGAATTTTTTTGTGCCTTTTGATTTTCAAGCAAATCTGTACTGCCTTAGTCTGAAAATGATAATGTGTGGGAAGGGGAACCACATCTCTGGAAAACAGAATGAGAGTAAAAAGGGCAACAGTGAAAAACTTCCAGGGTCAGTCACATTTTAATGATGATTATATCAGAGTATAATACTGACCAGTATAATGTGACAAGCACACAAGGCTGCTGTGGAAGTAATTCTGGTTTTGTTTGAGTTAATGGGAGTTTTACCATTGACTTCAGTGGGATCAGGAGGTACATTTGATTTTATTTTTTTAGATATACTTACAACACTGGACACCACAGAAGACTGACAGAAAGGCAGCACACCCTGTTAGTTCTGCTGTCCTTCCTCTCTTTTTTCTCTGAGTGTTTTTCAAAGTTCAGCATAACACTTCCCAGTGAGCCTTTAATTTCTTATCTGTATTAGACAGACTTTGTGCATCTTTTCACTGCCCACATAGTAATTACAGATTTCTTTTCCTCTGAGCAGACAGTAAATACATTGTTCTTTTTCTGTGTGGATGTGGAGTCTGGAGCAGCCCTGGGGTCATCCAAGATCCATGAAGGGGCAGCACTAGCAGTGTCCTTGGCTGGCAGCTAAAAGCTCTTCTGCCTCAGCCTCTTTAGTGCAGAAGTGTTTTTTGGTGGGGGGACTGGGAATGCCACGAGGAGCCTTTTCCAGAAACGTGCTGGAAGGGGCCTCACAAGAGCATCTTGTTAAAATTCCACTTTTAGCAGTGGAAATTGCTTTGCCTCAAAGGCCAGTCCCTTTCCACGTGTCATTTAGTCGTGACTATGAGAGATGAGTTATCTCTGAGGCTATAAAAATATTTTGCCTTCTGACGTGCCATTAATTGCTGTTATTTAACAACAACGAAAAGACAAAGAAAGAAAGAAAAATCAGATGATATGGCACACAGAAATTCCCAGCAAAAGGAACCCAATTGAGTTTTACCCAAGAACATTAACATTCCTCACTCCCAGGTAAAGTCCCTCCATGTCTAATGTCACAAATGGGCCTGTGAAGAACACCATCAAAATAAAGTGTTTTCACCCATAAAATGACTATAGATGGGTGGTGTTTTCCCCATTAGTTGTTGCAGGGACATGCCCAAAAATGTTCTATTATTAAAGCTAATAAACAGGCTAATCCCTATCACCACAGTTCTGCTTCCACCAAATAAATGAATCTCATTTGTACTGATATTTATCCCGAGTGTTGTTCACTTTGTTTCTTTTGGCATCTGTCAAAGGCATTGCAAAAAAAAAAAACTTCAAGTAAAAATGTATCAAAACCCAACTTATCAAAAAGGATATTGGAGAACTCACTTTTTCCCTTTGGTATTTTCTTCCCCTTCTGTTCAGGTCTGAAATAAAATGAGGATTTGCCACCTGACTGCAGAACTGGGAGCAGATGGGAATCAGTGATCTGCTCCCCTCCTCCACTGGGAATGCCACAGAAAAACTGGCTCTGGAGCATGACTTGAACATACTGACAAGAAAAGGTATTTAGTATCTTAGCAAACTCTCATTTATTTCTTCTGTGCACTGTAGGAAAACATCCTGATGATAAAGAACTTGTGGGTTTTAAGTGTCCTTCAAGGCTGCTGGAATAATTAATATATGCTTTCCATAACTTGTGGCAATGGGGGAATGTTGAACTTACCTGTAAAATTTAAGTAAATAATGACAAAAAAGAGAGGATTGATAGAAGTTTAAATTGGTTACATCCCTTTAAAGTAGGGTCAGTTTTAGAATGCAATGATCATGGGTCAAAAAAGAAAATTTTCAAGTCAGCTTCTTAGTTGATTCCTGTAGTTTTGTACAAATAGGCAGCCTGAGGTCTGTTCCATAAAATTAACTTGGATTGATTTGAATCTCTCTTTGGAAAGTTGCTGTCATCTACCTCAGTGTGTGTTTACTTAGTCCAGTCCAGCCCAACCTGCTATTTAAAGTGTTGCAAAAGTGGCTTAACTGAAGTCTTATTTTAAGTCTGTTCAAATTGAATTGAATTGCAGTCTTGTGTAGATGCACTTAAATCAATGTATAGCTGCCACATAAAATTCCACCCTTTGAATTAAGCTAGATCAACACAAGCCAGTTGTAAATCAATTTAACTGTCTCCACATGTGGATTTGCTTCAAGTCTAATGAAATTGGTTTAAAGAAACAATCCTAGTGAAACCACTACCACTTTCTTTTGCAGGCAAAGCCTATATTATATTGATTTATTTGGAACTAGAACTCCTCTGGCACTCATACTGAACAGCCAGCATAGCTCTGCAGCTGCACTGTTGAACATCAACCTGAATTCTTGGTCTTGTTATGGATTTGGATAATATATTTTCTTGCATGGAGCCATGTTTCTCCCTCAGTGAGATTTGTCTCTCCAAATTGGTTGGGATTTCTTTTGTGTTTTAGAGTAACCTGATTAATTTAATCCACACAGAGTCTTTTGGTGGTGCCAGCAGTGGCACAGGCTCCTCACATCAGCAGTCGTGTTCTTTGTCTGGCTTTTCAGTGTG
Organism: Manacus vitellinus; assembly: GCF_001715985.3. Lineage (NCBI taxonomy): Eukaryota > Metazoa > Chordata > Aves > Passeriformes > Pipridae > Manacus > Manacus vitellinus. The sequence goes on from NW_021940729.1 coordinate 628,850, forward strand.
ATTTATGAACACAAACAAGGGAAATTTTAAATCCAGTCAGAAAAAACGGCCCTGTGTTGTCTAGCCAGGATGTTCTGGTGGGGTTTCCATTGTATCTAGGAAATTGGTGCTTCCATGAATTTATGGCTGCAGATGACAGAGGTCTTCAGTTTGTTCCTGACAGGATAACATCAGTCCCAGGGTTGTAGCTCCAACCATTTGTACTTCTGAAAATTGTGTGAAGAATAATTCATCTTTCTACATGTGTTTATCCTTTAGTGAACTGATTTTTGGTTTCCTATCCAGAATTCATGTTGTTTCTTCTACGTGTGACTCATTTTCATGAACACCTTCAAAAGGCAGCAAGAAAGGAAAAGTTCAGACTTGCATGTCCCCAGTTCCCAATGTCTTATCTGAACATCACAAATTTACACCCATGATAGACCCACACATGTAAAACCCCAGGTGTCTATGGGTTTGTATAGACTTTTTTCCCCCTAAAATATGCCCGTTATTCTAAAAAGAAAAGCTGTTCTTGCTCCCTGCAGACTTTCCCTGGCTGGCAGCAGCAGACAATTACAGCTACAGCAATGCTGCTGTTAGTGTTGTGCTCATCAGTGTTATGTGTCCTGCACACCAGTCAGAAATCCAGTAAAAATCAGCAGCAGTGTGGCCTTTCACACCCCCTTTGATCTGGAATAATTTATACATCCAACAGCAATTAATTTTGTGCATACTCATTATTTCATAACCACCGCAGGGCAGATTTCTTGGTTCATAATGAATATTTTCTGTGGTATAATGATGTGTTATTTGTCTGTGGTGGGCTCTCCCTTGTTTTCTGTAGGGACTCTAAGGGGAATTTCAGTAAAAACACGGGAAGGGAAGGAGAAAACAGATGCCAGACCCTCAGCTCACACCAGAGATGTACCAAGTCTGCCAGCCAGTGCCCTCTCAGGGCTGTTATTCCCAGCACACTGTTCTCACTATAACACTGCCACAGGCATCCAAATGCTCTGAGATTTTAGGAGGAAAATTTGGAATTTGCTTGGATTTGCTGAGGGTACTTTCCTAAAACCTGCTTGGCTACAGTTATAATTGGTAAAATATAAAAACACTGGAGGAATGTGACCAAGAGAATAATCAGACTGAGCATGTTTCATTACTGAATATGGAGGCTTGTATCCAATTTCTTGTTTGTTGGCATCACTATGGAGATTCAGATCCCTGCAGCCTCTGGAGAGACCCTCCCCTTATTTTGAGCTTTTCCTCCCTGTCTGATTTAGACCCAATTTTCCCCATCCCTTGTTCCTTGTCTTTGGACTGCGTTTTTGGCCAACCAGCTCAGTCTCTCAAATCAAAATATCCCACTGCCCTGCTTTCATCTCCTCTTCCCTATGTTTTTAGTCCCAGATCTTACTCCTTTCCCCTAGCAGGACACAGCCAACTCTCCTTATCCCACGTTTATTGCCACCTCCTCCTTCAGTCTTGTGCCCTCTGGAGTCTCTAAAAATGGCACAATTCTCAGACTACTGGTCCATGAGGCAGTGGCAAATAGTCTAGGAAATAATTTAATTTTCAGATCAAATATGTTTTCAATTCAGATGGTGACCCACAAGGAATTCAGATGGTTGAGAGGCTTTACTGAGCAGAAGCCTTAGGAACTCCTGCTTCAGAATACAATTCCATGGTTAATTTGACAATAAACTTCTTGTGACTTTTAAATATGTAGAAAGATTTTCTTTCAGTCAGCCTCAGATTTATTATCTGTTGGGTTGGCAAAACCTTCTCTGAATTCCTCAACTGTGCACTTTGAGCTCCTCTTTCATCCAAGCCCTCAATTCTATTTCTGTTCCCCCAGCCCGTCTATTTTTGTGTGTGCCCCTCTGCGGGGTCCTGGCTGTCACGTCCCAGCCCTCTCACGCAGTCACCCGCATTCCAGAGCATTGTCTTCCCAAAAAGCTGCTGTGTCTCCCCTGCCCCTGTTTGCAGCTCCTCCTCTCAATTCCTGCTATTGTCTTTAGTCTCTACCTGGCACTTATCCCACCGCTTCCAGGCTCCTTGGCTTTTTCTTTTGCTTTTCAAAGAACTCCCTCTCTTGTTCCTGTCAAACACAGCTCCCTCCTCGGGCAGGTTCTCCCGCAGGATCAGAGCTGAGCCTCCCTCTCTGTTCCAGCCCCAGCTCTTGCCATCCTGCCTGTTCATGCTGCTGCTCTTCACCACCAGAAGCAAAGCATCTCCCTCTATGTAAAAGCACACACTGATTTTTTTTTTTTTTTAAGGGATAAACAAGCTTTATGTCATTCTCTTCGGAGAACTGATATTCTGGACTGTTTGGGAAAACTTTTAAATTACTTTTTTCCCCCCTACAAAATCATAAAGACAAATGGAAAGCACCTTTTGTTTGGCATGTTCCCAAGTGCTGCATGCTACCCAAGATCTCAGCTACAACTGTGCAATCAGGCAGTTTTAAAGCTTGTCAAACTGCAGACAACACAGGGCCAGACAGTACAGCACAGACAAAAGGCATTAGAGGAGTGGTACAGCTGTAAAACAAGAGGAGATGTGGCTAATGGGGAAAGGGCAGGGGGGGAAATGGAGGCTGGAATTCCTTCTCCGTGGTTCTTAAACAATTGTATCCAGCTGCATCCTCCGAGTGTGTTTGAATTTCTCTCATTACTCTCTGGGGTGGAAAGCTGCTCCTTCTGGTCTGTTCTCTTGGAACAGCCAAACACCCCTTTTTTTTTTCTATTCTGGGCTCTCTCTTTTCTGTGAAATCATCCACTCCAGGCAGGATGATCCCTGCAGCTGTGGAAGTCCAAAGTCACGGTGACCCGATGGGAGACATTCCAGCGAATAAACAAAGCCAGTGGGGTTTCTCGGCACACCTTTGTCTCCTCAGGACCAGTTTGGTTCCTGGGGCTCTCTCTGCTCCTTCAGCTGCCTGACTGCTGGACAGACCCAGGCAACTCTCACCACTGCCCTGCTTTGTTTATTGTGGCACTCTGGGGCATTAGGGAAAGGCTTTTTCCAGCTCCAACTCCACTGAGTGGCTGATAAAGCTGATATTTATATTTTCGGTCTGTGAGCCATAAAAAAAGTCTCTTATTACAACACATGCTCTGCCCCCCTTTCAAGGGATGACCTGCTTTCATAAAGAGCTTCAGGCTGGTGCTCATTAGCAAAATGTTGTAGGGCATCCTGGGACCTGTGGCTGTCCACTGGTATCTGAGCTAGTTTCTTAATTTTAATTATTGCTACAGTAGGAAAGGGAGCAATTCAGAGCCCTGTTTAGCACTGGGAAAGGGAGAACACATTTGCCACTTTGCCTCTAATAATTTGGATTTCTTTGAACGATAGACAGGGTGCTAACCAGAACTGCACAGGAGACCTCTATAAATGTTATTAATTTATTTTTAGTAAGTTAGGAGGGTGTTTGCAGAGAGGCAACAGAAAATATAGAGATGTTTATGTAGAATATTCACTTTTGTACTTTTCTGCAGCAGCTCAGGGACAGATGACACTCCCTGTTCTCCTCACTGGGGGAACTCAGGGTTTAAATAAGGCTTCTCTAGCTAGTTAAGATTTCTTGGCAGTTTATTACATTGGTCCTTAATTGCATTCATTTCCCTGTGGAGATTCCTTTGAGAGGGACTCTCCATTGCAGGACTGCTGGAAGATTTCCAACAATTCGCATTTTTCCCGATTAATTTCAGCCTCCAATATTGACTCCTTTAGGGACTGAAGTGATAATAAGGCTGGATTTCTGGTTTGCAGAGCTGTGTATCTGTACCACGGGGTATCAGCCCGTGTATACTATTCATTTAAGCCCCATTGCAATGTCTGCTGTGTAGATAAGCTCTCAGAGTTTTTGCTTCAGCAGCAAATGGACAGGAATAATGTGATGATGGCTTAATGCCTCTGAAGATAATGAAAGTGTCAGAGATTCTTTGGCTCACGATGTGAGAAGCTGGTGAGAGCACAAGATCTGAGTGCTGGAATTACACGCGGGCTGAAACACTGAAGTTTGGAGATGGTGGAAGATAAACCCCCTTTTCACCAGTAAGCCTAAAATATCACATTGTGATCACAAGTGGTACAAATAAGTTGTCAATGGCTGTCAAAGTTTTTAACAAATCCAACGGGATTTGGATGCCAAATGAAGTGCCAAGGCATTTTCAGGCTCATCACTGTGGCTCCTTCTGTCTGTGCCAGTTTGGAGCTGATGAGAAGAGACACCAATCCGGAGTTAAACCATAGCATGGCATCTCTGCTTCAGCTGGGGAGCACAGCATTAGGGCTTTCCTCGGTGTCACTCTCCAAAAATAACTCTCCAACTTCCCAAGTGCCTCTTACGAAAAAGAAGTTTAAGGAATAGCGTTTTGATCCCTGTGACAAACCTCCTCCAGGCTCTTCCTTGCTTTGAAATTCTTAACTGCCCTCTCATCTGGTGATGAAAGTGCCTGTGCTGTGCTACCTTAGCTCCTGGCATTTTTTTTGGGTAAGCAGCCCCACCCCACCAGTGTGCTCCTGGTGTTCTGAGAATTGCAAAAAAAAAAATAAACCTTTCATTTCCTCAGAAATCCTTGGATGATGTTAATAATTTACCATTTCTTATTATAGAGGGCTACTGTTCTACCCAAAAGGGCTGTTTAATCAGCCCTTTCAGCCTCAATCAGCTGAGAAATGACTGGTTTTTTCAGCTAATTCCCAGAAATAATGCCCATCCATAAAGGAGGAATTGAGCCTGACATGAATGTACTTTCTGAAATCATGATGCTGTTAGCCAGGGCTTGCTGTGCATCTGGAAATAGAGCCTGCAACGCCAGTCAGAACACAGGAATCTGTAGTTTTTTCTCCAAGTCCCCTAAGATTTCTCTATGCTAATTTACCCTTTTGGTAGGACATATCTGGTACTTTCCGTGTTATAGGTTGAAGGGGAGGGGGAAGCTTCTTTATTTTTCAGTATCAGGATCATTTTCCTCTGTAAAATTCTTGAAGAATGTCTCCAACAGAAGTGTTTAATCCCCAGAGTGTCAGTGCCTTGGCTGTGTTTCCATTCAGGGTGTTACAGATGCTCAGTCAGAGAGAACAGTTGCAGCAACACAGGAGACAAATAGAAAATTACCAAGCCACTGCAAAGCAGAAAGAAATCTGCACAAGTACAGAACCCACATAGTGGCAAAAGTACAAATAATCTCCATATTCTGGATATAAGAACTTCCAGGTGTTACTTACCTGTACATCTTCAAAATATAATTCCAGCACTGTTGTGGTTTTGGCTGGTTCAGGAGTTGGGGGTCAGATGTACCCCCAAAGTACTAAAGCAATCACAGCAGCCATGTGTGTAATTTAATGTATAGATATAAAAAATATATTAAAAAAACAAACAAACACAAAACTCAAAAAAAAACAACCTGGAAAGGCTTATACATAATATATATTTCTATAGATCAGCAATGATCCATTAGATCCATTTTCATCTTGATGTCAGGGCCCTGAGGGCACCACCAAGCTCTGCAACCTCCTCTCCTCCTAAATATCAATTTGGATTTAAAAACCCCATCAGTTAGCACCCCAAAACACGTATTTGAGGTGGAGGCAGGGGTGGGATATGGTGAGTAGATGTGACATCCTGGTCAGGATTTTTTCCAGCCCTCAGCAGCTTCTCTGATCATTTGGTGTTTCAGTCAAGGCAGGAGAGCAGGTACTTTACAGGGACCCAGGAAATGGAAACTCAGAAATTTGATGGGTTTTACCTGATGTCAAATTAGTCCCGGCTATTATTGCTTCCTCTTAATAAGGTTGCTAAATACAGCCCATAAGTACTTGTAACAGAGGCTTAGGCTTGAACTGAGACATCTGACGCTGTATATCCTCACAAAGAGTCTTCACATGAAAAGATGATTCCCTTTCCCATCTGAAAGTCCAATAGAAATAACAAGAAAAATAAACTTATTGTGTTGTAAACCTATTTAACCTATTAAGGCTCCTGTTGGTATGTGTCATGTGCCACGTTGTTACGTGGGTTGTTACATGATCTGAATGGTTTTGGGGAGCTCCCATTAGAAAATTGGGACAGGGAATCTCAGATCCAGAGTGGGAGAAGGTGAGAAAACAAGGGAAGGGACTGGGACTGTGAAAGAGAGGAGATGGGTCTGAGCAAAGGGGGACCATTTGAGACTAAAATAAAAATTAAAGGTAGTGAGGTAAAGACAAAGAGAAGCTGTAGATGGGTAGAAATCCCAGTACCCCAAAGCTCAGGAACTGGTTTTATCGGTGTTTCCCTTCAGTGCTCCCCAGCAGAGCATCATCAGGTCACCCATGTGTCACACGGGGCCATTCTGCAGGAGCAGCTTGTTCTGATGCTTCCATGGAATCGCCGTGCCTGAGGGCTCTGGGGATCCAGGCAGGGTGGCACAGAGGGGGGGTGTGCAGGCACTCCTTTCCAAAAGCAAACTCGGTGCTTCCCTGCAGGGCAACCATCTCTGAGGGGCACTTTGGTGCTGAGATAACAGCCAGTGTCTGCAAACAAAGGATCTGGATCGATGTGTCCACTTAGGTGTGCCTGCCAACACCTCATTAACTCCCTGCCAGGGCTGGAGGAGCCACACACCTCCTGGAACCGAGAACACCACTCAAATGCATCCTTCACGCCACTGTTTCACTCCCCTAAGAAGAGCCCTGTGGAATTAGGTACTGCTTTGCTCTCCTCCTGCACCATTTCACCTTCAACCATGCAGTAAACTTGCTATACCCATTCCAGGAGGTAATAAAGCCTGTGCTTGGAGTGGAAAAGGTTACTAGAGGCGTTAGTCACAGCCGCTGGAGAAGTTTTTATATACCAGCAGACAACTAGAAGGAACTTGGTGTGAAAACAAACAAACAAAATAATACAAGTATTTAAACTTTTTTCTGGTTTCTGCACTTTGTAACTGACTTGGAATTCCAGCTGGGCTGAAAAGTTCATGGAGAAACATGGTCTTCCCTGCTTAGCATATTTCCTTAAAAAGTCTGAGCTCTCTTCTTGCTTGTCTTTTGCCTAAACTTTTAAAAATAATTGTCTTAACACGCTGTGTTCCCTAACATAGTTTCTTTTTTTATCACTGACTGACTGCATTCCCTTTTTTTAAAGGGGAGTTTGAAAAATGTTCCAATCAGTTCCTAAAGTTTAGCCCTCACTGTTGGTTTAGAAGACAGTTAAACCATCAAAATTATTTTAATTTTTATGCAACAGGGTAAAAACTTCCTCAAGTAGTGGGGAGAGGCATAGTTTCAGAGGCTGCTTTTTTTCTGTCCTCTCAGAAACGCTGGCAGTTGCAGAATGACCTCTTTTGAAGACCTCCAGTATGCTGGATTTCACATCTCTCCAGCTGGCTACAAAGCTCTTGCCCTTGATCCATCATCAGTGTTCTCCCTTCAATGTCATTATTCCATAATATTGGTGTTTATGAGGCCTTCTGTGTTTTAAGCCACATCTTCAAGCTGGACAATTGTGTCCTCTTGAGCCTGGAAAAGGGGAAAAGGAGGCACTGTTCCCCAAGACTTTGAGTCTCTTGTGAGTTTGCACCAAATAGTGAAGTCCTCACCCTTTAGGGGTTTCAGAGGAGGGGAGAATCATCAAGGATTCCTCGTGTGGGACAGAAAACACCTCAATCAGAGCAAAGTAACTCTGCAGGGCAGTAACTCTGGCTGTTGTGGGACTGGGGACTGGCAGGGATGGCCCTTTGGTCTGAGCCAGGACAGGTGGCCTTCCATTCCTGAGCGAGTGACCCCCTTAAACCAGCACGGGAGTGTGGGGGGGTTATTGCTGGCTCGGGTTCTTTACTGGAAGGGAAGGTCAGAGGCCAAAATGGGACACAAGGAATGAGGGACAGGAGTTCTTTAAGGTGTTCAGGTTTTCTTCTTATCAAAACTTCAAACACCAAGTGTGGTTCTTTAAACACAGCGTGCCTTCCCATGTCATCTTGCCTTTTTTTCCCCCTCTCTCATCTAAACTTACCTGGGTTCCTCTAAACTAACTTCAGGTACCTGGGTTAAAGAATCTATATTTGGATGAAGGTCACTTGGAGGGTCTCTTTGCAGCCAGGGGAGAAGGCCTGGCACCTCCAGTGGGTGATTCATTCCATAGGTGGGCTGCATCTCCCTCAGGAAGGATGGATTGACTCTGTAGGAAGCCTGACATGACCTTGTTTCTAATTTAAGCACGTCAGCTAAGTGTCTAACTTGTCAAGGCCTCAAGTTAGGTAGGAACAGAACTTACTATCCTTGTACCCTGTATCCTTTTAGAGCTTTATTATGTGCATGTGTTGTGAAAAGTCATCAGCACCAGCTCCTAACCCACAAAAACCATGTCAGGGTTGCTGTGACATGAACATAAAATCAAAATCTACAATAAACAAGAATAAAGAACAGATGCTTGGGATCCTCAATTTCCAGATATTTTTTATATACAAAGAACATTGTCAGGATAAAGCAGAACAAGTAATTTCCAGGTATTTTTTATATACAAAGAACATTGTCAGGATAAAGCAGAACAAGTTTAATAGGCAGAATGGAGCATGGATTATATCCCTTAAAATCCCCATTTTTGCACTATACAGCCAACAACACAGGACTTGCCATAATATGGGGCTAATCTTTCTTCGTTTTCTAAGTGCAGGAAGGAGGAACCATAAGGACTTTATTTTCCAAACTATTGTTATATCTGTTTCTATTGGAATTCTTGTCTGATTTAGTAACCAAGCTAATTTTGTACACAATAAAATGTTGTCACGATGACTTAATTTTGCATTTTCCTAGGAAAGAAAAAGCAGATGCATAAATGAGGTTTCCTGTAAGCCATCTAAGGGAATGTGATTCTTAAATATGAGCACTTAACAATTCTTACTTGTAAGACAGAGTAACCTCAGCTCTCCTTTTGGAAGAATGCAAGAATTTACAACATTGTTTCTACCACAAGCGGCAGAACTCTAGAAAGTGTTGTTATGAATTTTACTTTTCTCCTCAAGAATTTCCTTAGAGGAGCAAGAACAGTTTTAGGTTCTCAGTTTTGGCAATACCCACACAAATACTGTGAGAGTTAATTGCAGTTTCTCAAGATTTTTACCAATTCAGTTTTCTTTTGGTGAAGGGATGATTCATGTGTACTTTGTGCACTGTTTTCAGAGGTGGTTTACCCAAAAGGGATTTTTTTCAGTGAGGCTTTCATGCTTCTTTTGTCTGGGATGTTCAAGTACCATCATTTTGCACATGAGAAGACTCCTGTTTAAGCACCCTCAGATTTACACACTGAGGTCCATCTCTATTTCTCTCACTGATTATTGGCCATTTCTCTTGAGATTGTCACAAAGCACCAACTGCACAGCTCTTCATCTAAACATTAGTGGTCACACCATCACAATTGTCTGGGAGGACCATGTTAGGCTTCACTCCAGTCCCTCCAAAATAAAATTTTTTAATGTGCAGGAGTGACATTTCACCCCAGAAGTAACTTGTCATGAAATGGGGCACAGCCCCAGTTTGACAGTGGGCACCAACACACGATGAGGACGTCTCAAGCTTGGCTGTTCATTGCATTTGTTGATTTATATCAGAGCAGTGGTGTAAATAGATAGTGGTGTAAACCAGACAGCTATTTAATTCAGGTACCTGAACTAGGTATTTAATTCAGACACCTGTCTCTCTGCTACAAGCAGTGTGGTTTCCTTAGCCTGGCTCTTCACGTGGGCACTTGGTGCACAGCCAAGGCTGTCAACAGACAAACCCTCTCCCAGAAAGCCAGGAAACCCAGGAGCAGTTCTGACTGCCCCAGAGCTGCTTGTGGACCTTCCTTCCCTCCCAACAGCCAGCTCTCAGTCACACACAAAGCTGTGACAGAAAGAGTGAACAGTGTTTTTATCCATTAAATCACAAAGGCAGCTTAGGGAGCAAGAGATGCTTGGCCAGCTGTGAGTACGGCCGGGAGGATGATGATGATGATGATGATGATGATGATGATGATGTCCTGAGCAGTAGTCAGAAGTGACTGCAGCCATGGTGTTCTGTCTCATGGCTGAACACATCAGTTCTGCCATTTGCCAGCTTTTCCAGGGTTTCTCAGCAACCTGGTGTTCTCCAAAGGTCCTCCATTGCAGTGCCAGCTCAGCTCAGCCCAGCTTTGCCCGGGAGTGATGCCAGCTCCTTTTAGCAAGCCTTGGAGTGGTGTGTGAACACCAACACATGTTCTTGTACAGCTCACAGAAGGAAGGCTCACCAGCAAAGACCGGTCCCAAATCACAAAAATAGAGCTGCAGAAGGACCTCAGGATGGCTTTTAGTTCATCACTTTGTACCTGCCTCACCCAGACTTGAGTGGTGGTGCAACCTGCTGGGAAACACTGCCAGTGATGGTTTCCAGCACCCAGCCTGCCTTCCTACCTTCTGGAAACTTCCTTTGGAACCTCTGACTATCCCTGTGAATCCAGATTAAATCCCACTGCGGTGAATCAAGCACCAATGAGCTCTTGGCCCCTTATTCATTTTCCTTCAAACACTTTTTCTATAAAATCAGACAAATGTGCATTCAGTTTTATTGTTAAGTAACTCTTATGGTTTAGAATGACCAAAATCAGGGGTTTTCATGGAAGCTGAAAGGATGCTGAGAATGCTTTCAGACCCTGGCTCTTCTGAAGCTCCTCTCTCACCCTTTTTCTTCTCTTCTTTAGAAACCTTCATGCTTTGTTGCAAACACATGGAAAAACTTTCCATGAGAAAGTAACCAGTCTTTGGTAGAGCAATGGAAAGGGAAGAGCTTTTCCTGTCCACTTGCCCTTGTAACACTCAATTAAAAAAACTGGGAACAAAGTTGCTCGGTGGTGTCAAATATTAATTAAGCAGACCAGTCTCCTGCTTCCTCCTGGGAAAAGGCTCTTGCTGTCCTGAAACGTGTCTCTTACTGCAGATCTTGTGTTGCCAGTGAGGTGCAGTTGGTGCATAAGTAAGTTGTTGCAGAAAGTGTGAGCTGCTGCCTGACAGAAAAGTATCTGCTTTCTTGAAACAGCTTTTCACACAGTTTCTCTGTGGCAATCTATACCTGATGTGGTTCAGTTCATTGTCATTAACCAATGATCATAAATACACAGTAGAAGTTAGTTTAATGAAGAGCTAAATGTGTTCTAGTTCAAATTTATTTAAACACAGTCCGTGCTGCAACGATTTCAGATTTTTTAGGGGGAGGAGGGGACAGTCCTTGGATTCAGAATCCAAAGAGCATTATCTTCCCAGGTTATTTTCTTGTTAATTAAAATGAAAGCTAAGAATTTAGCTAAATCTCCCTCCCTTCATTTGTGCCTCATGATCTTCTCTGGATTTTCCCTTTCTCCTAAATAGCTGGATTACTTTTAGCGAACAAATATTCCTAAAAAACAACTGTACCATTTCATTTGCATGCCAGTTAAGAGAAAAACAGCTTTTCTTTCTCTCTCTCATATTTCCATGTCATTTGTCTTTTCAAAAATAACTTCTTCTGTAAGAATATAAACACAGACCTTCTCAGCAGCATATTAAAACTCAGATCCTCATATCCCTGTGAGCCTGTTACTATTTGCAAAAGTAATGAAGCCTTCCACGTGTCATTGCTTTTACACTCCTGATTTCAATTGTAATCTTCAGCACTTCAGGTACTGGAGGTGCCAGTAGTGCCTAAATGATGAGCTCTTTGAGGGAAGTGCTGTTTCATTTGGTTTGTTCTGCCCAGTTCTGCAGCAGCTGTGCTCCCTGAGCCTGAGGTGATCCTTGGCTTCGCAGCTTCCCCACATCCTGAGCTCAGCAAATGGGGAAATAACCAGTGTGGTTTGCCTTTTCTTTCCAGGAAGGATTGTCTTGTAGTAAAGAACCACAGGGAACCTTGGGAGATGGCTCAGCTTCTGATCTCTTCTACAGATTTCTTGCAAAACCATTCACTCTGCCTCTGCTTCAGCCCTCAACTTCCAAAAAGCCGATTTTGGTGGTGTCTTCCTTTACTCTTTCTGAAGCACTCCTGTTATGAGTGATTCTAGACAGGGAGATTTGCTTTGTTTGCCCAAAATATGGCCCAGTGGGATGCTGGGCTGTAGCGTAGCAGCAATTATGGAAATATTAGTGACTACCCATCAATCACTTCCTTAATTCAAGGGATTTACAAACAGATTAAAGTGAGCCATATTTCCAAGCAAAGAATGGTCTTAGAAAATTATGACAAACAGTATCTAGAGTGGACTGAATCAGACTCATAAATTTTACTAATGATTTATTTACCAAAAATGCATTTGTTCAACAGTCACAGTTCTTCACTGATTTGGCTGATGGTTTAAAAATGGAAAAAATGTTGGAAATATAAATATCAATACACTGCAATTCAAACAAGATTTTTCCACTTTTGCCTTCAAAATCAGTTTGAAGTTGCCAACATTTAATTTTATAAAAAAAGGGGGGGGGGTTAAAGAATGAAAGATAGCACTTTTGTTCTGCTCAGCCAAAATATTCAGTAATTCCAAATTATTCCTTTTACAATCTGCGTTACTGAAAAAATCAAAGCTAGAAGTTGAGTTTAGCTCAGTGAAAATGTAAGGTAGCAGCCACTCAGCTGGGCTGGCTTGAAACAAGCAATTAGCACTGAAGTTGGCATATGTTGTTGGTTGGACTGTTTAGTTGGCTGGATGTTCTCGGATTTTTTTGGAAGCCAAACTATTAAGAAACCGCCTCGACAGATTTCCAGAGCTTTAGTGCCATGAATATAAAAGCAAATGTCAAGAACAGAGTCAACTTTCTCAAATGAACAGTGTCTCAAAATGCATGAGGAGCTGTGCTGCTGCCCACATTTATAATTTGGGATGGGTTCAGCAATTTTTTAGTATCAAGGAGGAATTGGATTCTCATTTAACACAGTGTCATGTTCCTGGGCAAGCACAAAGGCCTTATTTTTATGTCATAACATAACACCCTCCTCTGTGCTCTGACAAGGAGACACCAAAATACTCTCTCAGGTGCACCTCCATCTTACATAAAGGAAAGTAAATTAAGTCAGTTATTAATTTTTCTCTAAGTGAAAGGGAAATTGCTTCATTCAGACCGAAGCCTTCCTTTTCCTCTCTACCATGGAAGAATGGAAATGGAAAGTTGTGTTAAACACTGCGTGCTCACCTCGTGGGCTCAACAAAACCCACCTCTCTCCCTTCTCCCTTCTCTGGCTGCCAGTGAGGTTTGTTTGCCTGCCAACACACAGAGCATTTGTTCTTCCAGGCTGCAGCAAGTTGACATTTTGGCAGAGCAATTCTTTTTTTCCTCATGAAGGAAGGAATAGCAGCTTTTTGTCCCAGGTAGTCCAAGTGAACTGCAGCCCCTGAATTCACCATGTGTATGTTCCTGGGGGGGTGAAAGGCCCAACACCAGCCATGGCTGTTTGTTGAATTCACAGCTCAGTTTTCATGGTGGAGCCAATTTAAGCTGCCACAAGAGCAAAAAAAAAGAATGAGACCGGCAACAAGATTTGCCTGCAGGTGAAGTACATGGTCTAAGTTTCTCCTGGAGACAAACCACCAGACTCACTGAACTAGGAGTATGATTTATAAAAAATAGGGATTTTGTGTAGCCTCTGGGTGTCCCTGCTGATTCTACATTAGTAATTGGCTCTTTCCAGGCTCAAATAGTGTTTCAACAGAGTTATATGTGCATGTCCTATAAAAAGGAAAGAAATTAACCTTAAAAATGCATTTTGTAATGAAGGATAGAAGCTCCCTTCTTCCTGGTGTTGTTGAAAATGCAGTCAGGAGACTTATTGTGAAGGGAAAATAGGGACATTGTTTAGGGGAGACAGAGAGGGGGGAAATCCTATTAATGACTCAATTCAGCACAGCAACCTCAAAATTAAAACATCTATCATGATTTAGTCTGCAAGTAACACTGAAAATATTGCTTTCAGTTTATGAATGCAGCAATAGTGGGAGAATGGGGTATCCTACTGCTGAAATAACACTTGTCAAGCCCTATATCCTGCAATTGTTCAAACCAGTATCCTCCTGGATTTCAGTGGAAGGAGCACAGTCTGTTGGGTTTGAAATTAGGAAGTCCTTTCTCAAGGCACTGGCTGAGAGCAATGGATCTGTGTTGTGTTATATCACTGGGACACGTGGATCTACACACATTAAGACAAAATCTGGATTCTTGACCCCTTCCATCTTAAGTTTACAGCTCATCAAGCACAAAGTACCTAAACTGATAATGTTTTATCAACTTATTTAAGGAAAAAAAAAAGCTAGAATCTCTTTGTCAAAGGAGTAGAGGGAAAATATAGGCAGGGAGAGTAATTAAGGGGCGTTATTCTGATGTTATTTATGTTAATATCTCTCATGGGTATCTTTGCTGAAATCAGAGAGCCAAGCTGATGGTGACCAAGGCTGAAGGAGGGTCACAGAGTGGGGCAGGATGGCTGGGGATCTTCACTGCCCTGGTATAGTTCTATATGGAGTTATATGGATATATGGCCTGTGTCTTACGTGGTTTCACTGCCAGGCCACGTCACAGGCAGTGCCACCATAATCCTGAATTAATGGAAGTGAGAAACCCCCTAAGTTTATGCCAGATTGGTGCATCTCCAACCAGCTTCAGTGAAAGATAAGACAGACCCTCTGGACAGACACAAATCACATATGGAAGCACATACAGGCTTACAAAAGAAATAGCATCTCCTGAGCAGCAAATAAAAGTGGGTTTGAAGTGCAGCTTGTAAAGATGAGCAGAAAGATGAGGCTTTTAGCTCTTATTTCTGTGCCATGATGTCTCAGTATGATCAGGGGACCTTTCCCTTTGTTTGCACCCGCATAGCCACACAGATTTCTGCAACTCCAGCTCAAGGGAGTGAAAATCCAATGTGGCCCTGGTTCCTTTGCAGGAAAGGTTAACAGTGCCTGCACCAGTGGGAAAACACTTCATGTTCTCCGTGGAAGAAGCTTGTGAAAACTGTTTTTCCCACAGGGGACTTACCCAATTTGCCTTTCTCAGTGGCCTGTGTGGATTTGTTCTGCTGCATGTTGGGGAGGTGGGGGTTTTTTTGTTCCTCTTGTGCTGTTCCCACGAGCAGCTGGCACTGTGGAGGAAGTATATTGTATTCTGGACTTCAGGGATTTGGGTGGCACCATCACAGTGTTTGCAGACATGTGTTGGTGTGTTTTACATTTTTTGTTCGGCCACCCTTCCTTGTTCCTTTTGGAGTGTAATGGAGCACAGCAAGCAATCTCCTCATTTTCGGTGAGGTGAGCTGGGAGAAGGGCAGGCAGCTGGAAAAACAGGAGAGCATGCAATTCCATCAGAGGATCTTCCTCCTGAATTCATTTAATCATTTAAATTGCATGGGAGTCACACAAGGTCTCAGTGAGTGTCTAGTCACGGGGGAGCTTTCTCTGAGCACTGAAGTTCTTGCACAGTCCTCAGATGTTCCTTTCAAAAACTGTGATTGAACAGTTTTCCAGGAAAGTACATTAAATGTACTTTTTTTCTGACTTATTTTCTCTGCTCCTCTCTTCTTCCTCACTTAGAGACACAGAGCTGGTTAAAAGCCATCTGCCAGAAGACAGAATAAACTCTCATAGCAGCTGAAAACATTAGGAAGATATAGATGCATATATACATAAAATCCAGAGGAACTGACTATCTTTAATAAATATTTCTCCCAGTGTTTGCAATTCAAATGTTATATTGGTGTGTGAGTGCCAGAGAGAGACCTAAAACGAAAATGACTGGAAAGTAACTATTTTTATTGCAAACAGAAAGAAAGGTACAAGGTAATCAAACAGCATACACAATGAAAAGCAAATTAGATTTCTGAAACTCTTCCTTGTTTTACTGACTCCCGTGTGGCGTTTGCAACACAAGCAATAAAACCTGTATATTTTATAAATAACAGACCAAATCCTTACATCCTCCTCATTCCCCTCATGCCAATCTAACACCACAGGTGATGATATGTTGATTTAACAGCTGTTTTCTCAGCCAGACTGAGAAGGGATGTCACCTTCCCTCATCTGCTTCCAGGGTGAGCTGGAGAAAGGAGGAGGGTTGGTCACAGTCAGAATATAATTTACTGGTTTGAGCTGGGCAAGGGGTAAAATCAGGCCCAGCCAACTGCATATGAAGGAGCATCATCTGTGGGCTCTCTGAGATGTGGAGGGGAGCTGGAATTTGCTGCAGATGGAGAGAACTGAGGTTGAGTCCAGCTGGTGTGTTAAGAACTAATTATTTTCCTTTACAGAAGATAAGATACTCTCACATTTTGATCATAGTACATGTGAGAGAGGTTAAAAATACTGCAGGATTTATATCTCAGTAGTGATATATATGTAATATATATATGTGTGTGTGTGTGTGTAAATTGATGAGCCCAGACAGATTGCCTGGGAGCCACTTCAACTAATGGCAGCATTTCTCACACTTCTTCAGTATTTCTGTCTTCTAAGTATTTTTGACTTTGTAACATCGAGGATCTTGGTAGCCTGAGCCCTACCTCTGCCTCTCCCATCACTTCCCTGGGTGATCCTGAGCAAGTTACTTCATTCATTTTAACTGGATGCTGTCGTGAGAAAAGGCTTGTCGGGCTGGGCTGTGAGTCTGCACTTGTTCAATCCTTTTTCAGGCCAATCCCTGTTAATTCCAGTGGGAATCTTCTCTGTGGGAACACTGCAAGGATTGCCACAACTGCATGTGATTAAAAGGTGCCAGCATTTGGATAAAGATTCTGGCCACGTGAAGGTTTATTATTAGAATGTGCTATTGATAGTTATTTTCTTGTTGGCCACTTGAACAAATCCCAAAAGGCCCTTCCTCAGTCTTCCCTGTGATTCCAGGCACAGCTGGCATTGCCAGGAGAGTCTGTATTTCTCTGGCAGCTCTGCTGAGTCCAGTCAAACTTTGGGCAAGTTTTGACCATGAAGGAAAAAGCACAAAATGACGTGTGATATTTTTTTTCCCCCTCCTACCATTTTGAAGGCAAAAATGAGCAGGTAGATACAATTTCCCAGAAAATTTTATGTCCTTGTTCCCATCCCTAACAGCCCAAGAGAAGGTGGCCAGGCTGGTTTATATGCAGGACAAATCCAGACAGATGTGATTCTTCAGCAGAGGAGAACGGAGACAGTTTTTAAATAAGTCTCACAAGATTCTTAAGAATATTGGAAATAAATGGAATGTGGAAATCCTAGATTAGAATGTGAGCGTGCCTGATTTACATAGCTTTGTAGAGTGAATATTGCTATTATAATTAAAGCAGTGACAGCCACTGATTAAGCAATATCCTTTTAGATGCAGAGTACTATAAAAATACAAGAAGAGTCAGACAAAAATGATTGGAACTGTGACAAAACCCCAACAAATATTATTATTATTATTATTATTACTACTATTATGTTCCACCTGGATTCTACAATCTCTCCCATTCATTTTTGATCCTCAGGAGGCTGAGAAGCTCTTGACAAGTGGGAAGAGGGGGAAGGATATGTTTTTTAATGTTATCTTCAAAATTGAGAAATAGCTCTGAAAATACTTGTGACCTCTTTTTATTTACTCATCTGTACATGTTTTCTTGCAAGTGTCCAGTGCTCTGCTCTGGTTGACAAGGTGGGGATCAGTCACAGGTTGGACTTGACGGTCTTGGAGGCCTTTTCCAACCTAACTGATCCTGGGATTCTGTGAACTGGTGTTTTCTGTTTCATCCCTTAAAATTCCACGTATGTTCTTTGATGGGAAGAAAAAAAGAGATACTTTAGCCAAGAGAAGTTAAAATTTCCCCCCAAAGCAGCATGCAGAACAGTCCTCTATTTTTATGAAAATTATGGAAGTGCAAGCTTAATATTATGACATAAGATGGCCAATTATTAGTACTTGCAGACAGTGATACTGTTTCATGTATTTCATCCTGAAAAAAAAAAGTCAGGTCACCTCTACTTGCTATCTCCCTGGGCTTACCCACCAGTCTCAATGGTTTATTCCTTTTTTTGTCCCTGATATGTGGTGTCTTAATGTAGGTTTGCCACCCCCACAAAGATATTATTTTCCTCAGAATGTGGAAAATTCTGGAAAACAGTGGCCCAAGAATTCGTGGTTTAGGGACTGAAAATCAAAGTAACCTATTTCTGCTTCTTTCACTAACAAAGAGGTTTCTGGTATAAATAAGCAAGAAAGGCAGGAGCAGCATGGAGCAAGCACATTTGGATTGAAGTTGGACTTCAAAGTGAAGATAACATTTTTTAATCCATCTCTGACCCAGATCCTCATGGATATGTAGCTGTTTTACTCTGATGCTTAAGTAGTTTTAAGGATGTGGGCACAGATGACTCAGGAGGACGTGTAAATACCTGTCCTCCAAACTGCCTGTGGTTGGTGTGGCCACTTTTGCTAAGGAGAAAATACTGAAGGGAGTATAATACAGTGCATACAGAGAAATGAGAGCACTGCATGAGCTCAGGAGACCTTCTAGAAAGCACCCAGAGCCTGGTGCCAGCAGTGGTGCAGTTTGGTATCCTGGTATTCACAGGTATTTCTGGTTGCAGCAGTAAGTGTAGAAAGGAGGATTCAGCAGCCCAGTGAGGGACAAACATCCCATCATAGGGGAGGGAACCATCCCAGTTTCCACTTCAGGCAGGAGAAGGATTTTACAGTGGAGTTAAAAATTTCCTTTTCCAGTCTGTCAGTAAGAAATCCTAAGCAGGAGGATGGAATACTGTCCTGGATGTAATCACTTATTAATACACAGGGGATTTTGATTAGAAGCCGTGCCCATTGAACAGCAAAGGCACATTAACATTATGCAAATCCCAGCCCAAGGATGGCAATCTAAAACCTGAGACCTTGGAATATTGTGCAGGAGAAACCTATTTACATTAGGGTTTAATAGATTATTTCCTCTGTGTGTCTGCTCTGCACCAACAGAATCTACGGAGTTGAATATAAAGGAAACCATAAACAACTCTGCAAACTGTGCTTCCATCTCTGGGCTCCACTGACATTAAAAACCCTTTCCCCCAGCTTTTGCAGTTCATTACCATGCAGCAGAAAAAACTCTTTGCTGGCCTGGCTCAGTGTTGCACTGCATGTTTCTCATTCAAATACTTTCTCTCTTTTTTTTGTTTTTCCCCTCCCTTTTTTTAAATTTTCTGTGAATACTTACTGCAAGGAATATTTCCAGTAAAGTGCTAAGATCTAAATTATGTAAATCTTTATTATATATAAAGTGTAGGCAGACCCAATATCTTGGCCCCTGCTGTGTTATGGTATGGTTTGACCCTTGCAATGTTTTAGGTCCTCCCTGTAATAACAAGGATTAAACTGATGTGCCTACAAAGAGATTATGGGAATGAATTACACGGGGGATTAGGGGGAAATCTCATTTCGTGCAGCCATCAAAATAAAACCTCAGAAAAGCAGCCTTCCTTTTCTCCCTCATTGGGCCAGATCCTTAAATGTCCTACAGCTGTAAGAGGACTGGAAGGGACCAGTGAACCCAAAGTTAACCTATATTGCCATCAAAACTCTAAACAATCTATCCTGGAAAGGTCATTTATGCTGGCAAACGTGAACATGAGTCAGTGCCACGTGTCTCCACGTGTCCCACCCTCCCAACCCCCTGATGGGAGCAGGCAGCGACAGAAGGAGCTGTGGAAAAGCTCTTGCTGGTTTCTAGTAAGCAAAATACAACAATACAAATTCCTTGTCCTTTGGAGAACCTTAAAATACTTTACAAACAATATGTTCCCCAGTGCATCTGGGAGAGCAGATATTTTTGTGTTTATGTTGTGGAGAGCTAAACTAAAACACGTTCCACTTGTCAAGGGTACCCAGAGAATCAAAACAAATAAATTACTGCCAAGAACCTTGTGCTGTAACTACAAGGAAAGCCACCCCAATGGTTAGGTTTGGTTGAGTATTTCCCAGTAAAATACACTCATCACACATCTGTGGAGCTCCTTCCACGTCAAGGACCTCGGACTCCTTTAAAAACTGAGACAATTCAGCAGTAACAATCCCTCCCCTGAAGTGCAGCCATATTAGGAATGAAATGTAGCCACTGTTCAACAATCCAGCTCTGTGTAATAATCTCTGACAGAAAGTGAACAGTGACAAAATTGAACTTGGGGAAAAACTATTAGCTGATAGGCATTGTACAATAATTTAAGCAGTAAATTGTGGAGAACATAAAACTCGTCCCAGCGTTTGCTCTCTTTTCCCTTCACACTTCCCATTTGGTTTGCATAAATCTACTTCCATTGCAATTGTTCTTCCATCACTATTTTTTTTCTCTTATTGAGGATTCCACATCCAGCTCCAAAGGCTGCATCTAGCTGCATCAACTTTTTTTCTTTTTTTTTCGTAGCTGGAGGGTTTGGCTGGACACTGTGGCCACAAAGATCCACTTGGATTTTGGAGAGCCAAATCCTCCCTCTTTCTTTCCACTTCCTCCCTCCACCAACACAAAGTTATAGAGTCCCATCCAACTCTGAGTGTTTTGGAACTGATAACTTCTCTGCCTTGCACACAATGATTCAGAAGGGTGGGTTGTCTTTTCACAGAGAACTGTAAAGGTCCTTTAGCTTTTAATGTCAGGCAGGAACTCTACTCCAGCTCTGCACTCTCTGCTTTACAAGTGTATGGTAACAGCCTTGTTACCTGTTAACCTTTTGGGAATGATCCTACTTTTTCTCCCAGGCAATCAGATAAAGAGCAAAAAGGATCTAAAGGATAAGGGGGAAAAGAGAGGCTGGGGGTGGCCTCGCTGAGCTGGTGAGGGACAATGTTACACCCCCTGGTGTAACATTTCTGTGCTAAGTGTTAATGGGTTTTAAAGGTTGGCTGTTGGGGCATAACCCACTGTCTACACAGAGAAATAACTCCTAATTTTCATTTGCTCACACAAAAATAGCTGCCTTTGAGTGTCTCCCTCCCGAGCAGCAGCTGCAGGGAGTGTGTGTGAGTGGGAGAGAGGTGCTGCAGTCTGGCTTGCTGGGGCATCCAAGGGAGGGGAGAGCATCCTGAACTCACAGTAGGCTGCTCTGTGGGAGGAGGAGTGAATGTCCTTCCCTCCCTGCTAACAGGATTAATGCCAATCCCACACACTGCTGCGTGTTCTGGGGTGGCTTTGTTGGCACAAGCTTTTACCATGGGCTGCCATGGGAGAGGCACCTCTGCTTGTGACCCACTCTGCTTCCCTGGATTGGGCTTGAAAGTCAAGATATATTTGTCTGCATGTGCCTGTATGTGTGCATAAATCACACAGCTAGAAGTCCTTGCACTGCCATAAGTAACTACTGGTTTGTCTCTCTTGTTTTCTTTTTTTCTTTTTGGAAACCCCAGCTGATGCAAACAATACATTTAATGTATTTAGTATTTATGCTGTAGCTTGTTCTTTTCAAACTCATGGCTCCAACAATGTCTATAGAAGTATCTTGGTTCTCATCCACTTTTTAAACATCATTTTTTTCCTTCCAAATGAAACATAGATATTTATATCCACATCTACAGCCTGGACAGCACAGTAAAGCTTGTCCCTGACTCATTTCCTTGACATTTAGTTCTGAAAACCATCTCTGGCAATTTTAGAGGACCATGTGGTAGCCAGGGCCGTGTCCAAACCACCTGAGTTTGGACTGCCCTGTTTGCAGTCAGCACTGGGATTGTTAATTCCCTCCAGATGTCAACACTTCTCGTCTGGAAGGGTCTAATGCCTTTGGTGCACCTTGTTAGCAGGCAGAGCCCTCCCAGAGGGGAAAATCCATGCAGGTTCTCCCTAGATAATATTTAAAATTGAGCTATGACAGATGACTGAGACAATACTTAAAACTCTCTCTTTTCTGAATACTATGTGGGAAGAGTGTGTGTTTCATATCATAATAGTCCAATGAAAGCTATAGAAAATTATTAAAAGGTGAATCAGCCATTTCAAAAATGAACCTGATACTGAGGTGTGCTGTAACTTCTGTGCTTATAATGCATTATTAGGATTTCCTGACCTTGCCTAGGAAAAACTGGATGTTAACAGTTATACAGAAGGTGAAATTGTGTGGAATTCCAAGGATGGAACAACATGGCCTTGTTGGCTTTGGCAAAGCACAATCTTTGGTGATGGAAACCTGAGAAATTTGGGGTCCCACAAAGGCTTAGACCTGTGCTTATCTTTGTGTGTAACTCATGCACGTGAATTCTTACAGCATTTGGCCTGTGACAGGGTTGTTTCAGCACAGACTCTGCTCTGTAAAGCCCAAGGTGGAATCTTGTCCTTGCTGAAGTCAGTGGGACTTTCTGTGGGAGCAAAGTTAGTTTTGGGAGCCAGCAGAGCTGCCCTGTAAGGGTTGAAATAGGAAATTAGCTACTCAGATGTTGTGAACTGCAAAATAGTTCACAACTAACTTCAGAGGGGAGAAAAAGGGATTCTTTGAATAGTGGCTTTATGGTCTTTTTCACGATTATATTATTTACTGTGGCATCGTCCCAAGGCCCAAAGGAGGTTCCCATCCAAAGCTTCTTTATACCACAGTTACACAAGCAATCGCTGCTTTGTTCTAACCATCTTTTGTATTTTTATATAAAGCTTTAAATTCAAAACCTTGAAGTAGTATAGGCTTGATCTGGAGCACTGCCACGCTCAGCACACCTGGTCCTAATACCAGTTCCAGCACTGGTTTAAACCAGAGTGATGGATAAATCACTCATTTTCTGTTTGGTGTCACTCTCCAAGCTATGTACTTCAAGTTTACACTGTGACAAAAGTCATGATTTTAAACTGCTTTTATTATGAGAGAGAGGAGTGCTAGAGGAGGAAGATTGCAACTATTTAAAAAACACAAGAAGTGTCTACTAACTGCCTGAAATATAAGACCAATTTTATTTTATATTTACTGCAAAAGAGCCATAAAACATCAAGCAGATGATGATGAGGCTGTTGGGACACAAGCATTTGGTTGGTGCATCTGGCATAAGCATGGGATGACAGAGTCACTGATCAGGATTTAATTTTAATTTCTTGTCCTAATTTGCATTTCCTATTACTGTTTGTTGCATTTCAGCCCTGTGGGTTTGGGATCTGACCAACTGAAAGCTCTAAAACCACTAAAAGTCCAGCGTTTCTTTCTTTCTTTCCTCCAAAAAGTCAAACAAAAATAAACACCCTCCCTCCTGCTCTTTTCCCTTCACACATATATCCACTGGAAAAATGTCTGCTCCTCAGGAAACAGGCATGGATAACACAGGATCATTTGTGTCAGATTTAAAGACTTTCATAGCTTTTCCTTTGGTCACTCTTAACAATGGAATGGATGAGGGTGAGAGTTTGTCACTCAAATAGAAAGAGAAGCACAGAAAAAAGGAGTAGCTTAATCCTGAGCACCTCACAAGAATGGCTTTGAATCTTTGTGTATGTGGGGGAAGAGCTTCCTTGATACCATCTGCTTAAAAAGAAAAAAAAAAAACAACCACAAACCCACAAATGAAGAATAGGGAACAGAACAGCTCATTGCCCTTGTACTCCCAGGGTTCAGTGAAACACAGGAATCAGCAGCGCTACAGAATTATAAGAAAGAAACAAATGAATTGGTGGTTCACCATTTCTCTGCTCTGTGATTATTTTAGGGAAAAATAACAGCCACAAGGAGTTTTATTTGGTGTCTGTAGCAGAATGAGCCCCAATGGGACAGCGTAGCCTAGTTTTACGTGGCCGAGTAATGAGACATCCCAGTATGAGGAATTGGCACAAGCTGACAGGGGACCTTCATTTCTGTTTGAAATTTATGGCTTTTAAACAACTGGCTAAGTTTTTTAATGTGGAGAAAGTCACAGTTTGTATTTCTGCCTGATCCAAGAAGTAGCTCTGTGATGGTTCCTTTCCACGTGCAGGGCCTGTGCAGAAAGTGCAGCTCACCTGCTTCAATATTCAAAACATGGATTTTCAAGCGAGATTCCGAGTTAAAACGTGTCAGGGAGAGAGAGTAGGGTTAAGAAATGATGCTTTACTTCCTCCAGAATGTAATTATAGGGAAGCAGTTCAGAACATCCAGATTTTGTTATCAAGCAGTCTAATTTAAACATAGTTCCATTCTCAGACAATAAATAATGTACATGTGGTGGGCATGAGTCATCACACTTGCACCAGTGTCTGTGGAGCTCCCTGCTTTGCATGATTTCTGCATTAAAATGTAAATGAAAACCAGTTTTTTATTAGAATTTGAATTCAGGAGAGAGGTCATTTATAGACGTTACTGGGATTGGTTTAGACCTTCTCTGAGGTCACAACCACCTGTTGGGCTACGGGGCTGTGAAGCAAAGGGAGGGAGGGGGAGAGGGGGAAGCTTTGGCCGTGTTTTTTGAGAGGCGAGCCCGCAAATCGTTGTACGAATCAGCG
>NW_021940729.1:655117-686173 GCF_001715985.3 Manacus vitellinus
CCCGGTTCCCGGAGCGGAGCAGAGCCCCTGGAAGGGAGGAGAGCCCTTGGAAGGGAGCAGAGCCCCTGGAAGGGAGGAGAGCCCCCGGCCCGCGTTGGGATGCGCGCCCGCCGCCGTCTCACCCCCACCCCGCGCATCCGCGTTTGGGAAACTTTGTGTGCTCCCGGGGCCGGGGCGGTGTTGTGCATCCCGGTGGAGCGGGATGGTTTGTCCTGCTTGTTTGCCCTCCTCCGGGCTGCTGGCAGCGGGTTGATTATGTGTGTGTTTGCGTTTTGGATCAATATTTATTTACGGGGCTCAGGTATTAATCACTGGTGCCTCGGAAAGCTCATTAGCGGTGACTTGTTTCCATGACAACGGGACCCCTCGGAACCTTCGGGGTTATCCGTTTGCTCGATTTATTTATTTATTTATTTTCTTTTCATGGGGCTTGTTTGTAGTAGTGTCGTGTTTTGTCACCGAGGAGGAAAACAGACAAATAAACCCTGTGTGATCCTGTGGCCCCTGTTCGGTTTTCCTCTAACGCTCAATTATTTCCCCAGACTTAATTAACGGTACATGAACGGGATTAAGCAAGTGTGTGAGCGATACAAGATTTCTTAGTGCTTGTTTTGATGCTTTGCCTCCTTTAGCTATTGAGCTCAGACTAAGACTTGTCAGAGCACTCCTTAAGACACTAAAAGAGTGTGATGTTTGCTATCTTTTTGTTTGTGTATCATTCAGTAGCACAGAAGCCTTTGGGGAGCACAGTATTGCAGCTTTATTGCTACAGCAGAGCTGGGGATCAGTAGTGAGTTATTGTGACTCTGTCACCTTCCCGGGCTGTGACCTTGACAGGTCTCTTAAGTTCTTCATATCCCACCCTGCTCAACGTTTCTCTGAGCTAATCAAACAAAACACTTGGTCTGAGATTGAACACTGTTAAAACTGACCCTATGAGTATATTATTTTCTGTTTCAGGAGTAAACGTATCCTATCCATCCCATTTCCCCGATGGTATAGGTGAAAATTCCCCTTCTTAGCTCCAGTCTTTATTTAACTCAGCACAGCTGGCTCTTCAGATAATGTGTGCTGTTATCACCCAGCTGAAAACAGTGGTTCTAATCATGTTTTTGCTAACTACCAATCACTGCTCTCCTGGGTTACCTTCATCAGAGTCAGGTCAAAAGGAGAGTGAAATTTGTAGGAATATCTACTGCAAAAAGTGAAAAGATGCAAGAGTAAAGAAAGACAAGACTGTAAAATTGAATGACAGTCTTGATCACTTGCTTTAGCATTGCAACATGAGAGGGACTTAAGTGCTTCTTGAGAGCAAGCAAACACCCACTTTGAACTGAACTGTATGTTAGGTTGAACATCTGAAACTGTTCTACCAATTTGCCTAGTTTTGCAGGAAACATTTTAATCTATAGTGTTCTGTTGAGAAGCACTGTGTGTAAGAAATGTTTGAGAATATACAGTTCCAAAGCAATATACTGCCTGAGAGATGTTCAGTTGTGACTGGTTTAGATTACAGGAGTAGGAAGTTATAATAGTAGGGGAACCTCAGTATGAAGCACACATTTTGCTTCTCTCTTGAAACACTCCTTTTAAGTGAATAAGCTTTTATAAAATAACTGTCTATCTCACAGTGTGAGAAAGAGTCTCTCCCTGGCTCAGCTCAGTCCAGCAAAGTGCTAAAACATGCCTTGTTCCAGGTGCATTAGAGTAGGCAAATCATACTTCAAGCTTTTACCTAAACATCCTAAAGAATCAAGGCCTGTGACCTTGACTTTTGTATTCTGGTTTTTAGCAACTTGAGAGCGAGACATCTGTCCAAAAATACTCCTTGTGGGTTGAGGGCCATTAACAGCCATTAGTTCCCAGTGAAGTGGTTCCACCACAATCCCATGAAGAGAAAGAAAGAAATCTTAGTCAGCATCTTGTCTCCTTTGGCTGTCATGGACTTAAATTTCCATACTGAATGATTAATTTTTTACTACTTAGTGCTGCACAGTCAATACAGGTGGAGAGGAAGTGATCCATCTAGGCTTTACTCTGTGCTTTACGTCCTCTGTAAAGCTCAGTCTTTTATTACAGCTGCTATTAAGAAAAACAGATATTCCAGTTCAATTCTCAGACCCTGGTTGCCATGAGGGAAAAGAAACACTAATCTTAATTTTATTTTTTAAGACTGATAACTGGCAGTAAGAAAGATAATTCCTAAGAAACCCTCATTACTTCTAGAGATATTCTTCAGAACAAAAATCACTCAAGGTTGTAAGAAGGCTGCTGAGTATATGAGCTGTCAGTGATAAAGGTGTTCTGTTTGAGGGAGTGGAAAAAAGTACATAGACATGAAGGCTAAATCTGCAGATATGGATGATTATATTGGTTTACATTGTATTTTACTCAGCATTACAGCAAAGTAACTTGGCTATAATGTACACTGATTTTCATAAACAGAAATGCTTCTAGTGGTGTTTATATTCAAGGTACTGCCTATTGCTCATGTGCCTGTTGCTCATACTTTGCTCTCCTGGGGCAATAAGCTTGATATTGTTTGTTTCTGTGGTGTTGGAAGTCCCTCAACTGGGATGAGTAAGATGCAGGACCAGTATTTAGTGGAGGGGGTTGAGCTCCTTTCTTTGTAGGTGATCTACTCTGGACAAGCCACTTTGTCCCTCTATTTTAACTTTTCCCTGGTCATCTTTCCTCTTATTTCTCCTCACTCAGTGTTGCCTGTTTGGAGTGTAGGATCTCCAGGGCAGAGTCTTGCCCTGTGCATACCTTGTGCCCAGACAGATCCCTGCCGGAGCAGAAAAATGTCAGTGCAGCACAAGAACATGGAATTATAGCCAACATTTTTGCTGTGTTGGTCACTGGGATCTTTGCATGATCCCCAGTTACTGTCTGAGAGGCACTGAGGTGGTTGCAGATCAGTGGGAGGGTGTAAAGGAGGAGTTGCCTCCAGTGCTGGTTCCTTAACACTCCTTTTACTGAATATATTTGAAGAAAACAGCTTTCAGAGCAAAAAGTTCCCAGATCTGTACTCCAAGGACTTGGGAATAAAGAATGGCTCATTCCTGCTTTTCCTGAACACCTGTTTGCTATCAGGTTGAATGTACTGGCCTTCTGGATGTAAAAATAAGGCAGCTACGAATTTAAAATAGACCTATTGGCAGCAAGAGGAGAGCAAAAACCAGCACTAAATATCCAAAGTGGCATCTTGATTTTCTTTTTCTCTCCTTTTTTTTTCCTCCAGTGTTTTTAGGAGGGAGAAGGGCAGATAAGTTTCCAGGTATACTTTTTGAGCTTCTAAAATACACAGTTTCATTTGACAGGAGTGAGTAATGATGTTAGGAAGGTATGAGAGCTGTTTTGGTGTTATTCCAGTTGGGAGCTCTATTATGTTCTTCATAAACTACTACAAAGGGTTTACACTTCAAAATGTGCTGTACTTGGTTCAGCTATGTTTTGTTTGGTCTTAATTTCAACATCACTCTACTAATCAATACTGGTGCTTTCTGATAAAACAGTCTTTTAGATTGAGGCAGGAATTCCTAGGAAAGGTTTACAGATGAAAACTGACTTTTAAAGTGATCTTTTCTCTTATATCTGGTAGATTTACTTCCATCTTTCACTAGAATTTGACTGCTACACTTATGATAAAACAGAGAATGTATTTTTGTATATGAGTGGTAAAGTAAAACTCTTCTGTTTCAGTCATTTTAAACTTTTAAAAAGTGAGATTTCTTAAATGTGAAGGTGTAGAAAAGCTCCTTTCTGACCTTTCATTCGCTCACCATATTTTTAATGAAACTGTGTACAGTCATTTCAAAACTACTTAGACTTTTAAGGCCCAACTTTGAGAAGAACCCCCCAAAAAATCAGTGTTTTAAAAGATTTATTCCAGAGGGAATAAAGAGACATCTCTAAGATGCCTCATGTTACACCCCTGCAAGTTCACAGGCACAAACTCTCTTGTCCCTCTGGGAGTTTTGGACCTGGGCGTGTTTTCTGCTTGCAAAACAGGTGAAAAGAGACATCAGCTGAAACTACTTGTAAATTCAAGGGACTTGCTCTTCTGTTTGTTGCTCAGAGCACTGATGGAGTGGAGCAGCACCTCAGGCAGTGATTCTGCACTGCCTTTTCCCTTCAGCTTGGACAGCACAGCTGCTTTGCCCAGGCTGGGTTTCTGTGGGAGATAACGCTCTGCCTGGCTGTGCAGGGGAAGCCCGGGTGCAGATGTGTGATGTTCCCAGGGGATAAGGCAGGGACAAGCCTCACCCCTGCATGTGCAGCAGCCCCAGCAGCCTGCCAGCTCCTCCTGCAGAGTCCCTGCGTTTGCAGGCTGACCTTTCCTCCCCAGTGAGGCTTAGCAGGCCCACCCGATTTTCTCACTTTATGCCAGGATGTCTGATGCTGCAGACAGGGAGTCTGTTCCTGCTCTGTTTGGAGGCAAGGGCAGAATGCTCCCTGATTTCCATAGGAACAAGATGTATTCCTAAACATACTTCAGTAGCTGGAAGGAAACTTCCTAATAAAGAACCAGGCTGTAATGTTACCCAGAACATTGTTCGAGGCTTCAGAGCTCTGAACAGCAACGTGCCTGCAGACCAGGCACTGCAAACAACAAATCCCAGGGCACTCCTGGCAGGACTGGGGAGAATTAGCAGCTCTTCTGTCCAGAGGCTTCAGCACCTTCCTGACAAAATCCTGTTTATTCTGAGGGATGCAATTCAAGC
This sequence comes from Manacus vitellinus, assembly GCF_001715985.3. Taxonomy (NCBI): domain Eukaryota; kingdom Metazoa; phylum Chordata; class Aves; order Passeriformes; family Pipridae; genus Manacus; species Manacus vitellinus. Next base: position 659,845 of record NW_021940729.1, read on the forward strand.
CCCTCAGGTTGTACCAGGAATGGAGCTGTAGAAGCTTTGGAGTGTGAGGTTGTGGAGCAGGAAAGAAAGGTGGTGGGATTTCAATTTACCTGAAGAAGTTGGAACTTACCAGGGAGTTGGAAGTTACCAGGGGAAACTTGGGACTGCAGTTCTGCTGCTTTGAGTTTTTCTGCTCCAGCCAGAACGCTTTCTAACTAAAACTACTTCTTCTTCTTCTTCTTCTTCTTCCTTTGGGTATTAATTTTTAAGGTGGGGACCTTCCACCCCTCATCTTACTTTTACTACCATTCCTATGTGTCACTTTACAGTGAAACCTTTTTCTTTAGGAGTGGTTGAAATGGATTACCTAGAGACTGTTGAGGCAGTGGTTTCCAAAATGTAGCTCACAGATATCTGTGATTCCTTGCTTGCTTTCCATAATCCATATATTCCATTAATTTTGCCACTGTTCTGTCCAAAGAGAGCTGTCAAAGTGCAAGGAGGTGGTGGGAAGATATAGATGGTGCATTTGCCATCTGTGTTGCATTCCCAAACATGAGAGCTCCAGGGCTGCTTTTTCACACAATTTTCAGCTTGTGGTAGTCAGAAAATACCATTTTCTCTGGTTATCTCCCATCTCTGACTGGTTTGTTTTTGTGCTGAACGTCTGGGACATTGCATTTTTTTTCCCCTGTAGTGTCTTAGCAGCATCAACACTTGTTAAATCCTTCTTCACCTACTCCTCTGCTGAATAATTATACTTCTATTTAAAAGCTTTGTCTTGTAAAGCACATGGCTGGCATGCTTTCCCATGATGTCCCTTCTCAGATAATTAATACTTTACCATTCAAAAATACAGGGAAAATTTTAGAGAGAAAAACTTTTCCAGGAAAACTGTGTCCACTTCAGACACTTATCTTGAATAGCAAATATAAGTGTTCAATATACATTAAAAAACAGAGTAGTGGTATTGTCCTAATCTAGGACAATACCAGGTTGAGTTCTTTGTTCCTGTCTTGCATGTCATTGGACAGAGAGCTGCCAAGATAATAGACCAAAGATACAAAATGTTTCTATTTCTCAGGGCATGAACGTCCCAAACTGCAGAACTTGAATAAAAAACATTTTGAATTATTTCCTTGAAAGCTGTAAAAGAGAACACAAGAACGTCCAGGAGTGGTGTCAGCCCAAAATTTCATAGTCCTGAAAAACTTCATCCAAAAGGGAGGGGTGTGTTGTTGGAAATGGATGGAAACCTGAGCAACATCTTCCCAGGGTGATTTTCACTGCTGTTTTGTGGCGGAAAATAAAATATAAAAAATACATTCATTCTTTTAAGGTTCATCTCGATATTGAAACCGTTTTTTATGCAGCCAGTTCAATGCAGCCATTCATGCTTGTTACCTCCTTTGAGTGTGTGGAGTTTTAAGAGCAGCTCACTGTGACCCTGTTGTAAAGTGTGGTGACGTGGCAGCGTTTTGTTGATTAAGATATTGCTGAAATATCATTTTTAGAAATGCTGCTGGCAGAGGTTTGGAAACCTGGACTCCAGCCAGACAGTGAACAATCACTGAAGCCAGCTATGCAGGGAGGTTCTATATACACAAGTTGGAGGCTGTTAATCAGTGCTCTGTGTTGCAGCCTCTCTCCTCTGGGTTTGAGTGAATCTGTGCAGTGGTCACTGAACCACGTCCTGTCCCACAGCCCTTCAGGGGCAGGTGGCACATGGAAAGGGTCCTGTGGGCTTGGTGCTCCTCCAGCCTGTGATTTGTGCCAGTCTTCAAGTTGTTCTCTTGCTGGAAGAGCAGCGGGGGGCACAGATCACTGTGGTCACCATCTCTGCTGCAAAATCAGGCTCAGTCACTCCCCACTTCTTCCCATTTCTGTTCCCTTCCTGTTTGCTCAGGGTGGGCTTCACTGTCCAGCTCCTGTGTCACTCACAGGCAGCTCCCTTGAAACTCTAGAGGGTTTCCATCAGAAACAAAGTTTACATAAGAAACCAGCTCACATCAGACATTACTTTGTAGGAGCCTCACACATGGAACTATAGTGATTAAATTACAAGTTCATCTTGCAACAATTTACCTTTTGTTTCAGAGTAGAAGAGAACAGGTGAAGAGATACTGAACAGGCTATAATATTTCTTTGTATGAAGTAACTGTTTTCAAGACTTTTATAGGTCCGTGGGCAAATTCCATTTTATTTGAGTGGCCCCATGTGCCTGAGGGATGCAATTGTGAAAGCAGAACCTTCTGAGTCCCCTCTGCAGGAATTGGGATGCACTCCTGGGCAGGGAGCTAAATATAGCAATGGGAAATGTATGAGGAAGGGAACTGGCAGTAATGACAACCCTTTTGCCTTTCTGCTCTGTATCATCAGGGCCATGACCTCACTGCAGTCACAGAGACGTGCTGGGACAGCTCCTGGGACTGGATTGCTGTCATGGATGGCTACATTCCTTTTAGGAAAGACAGGGCAGCAAGGCCAGGTGCTGGAGCTGCTGTTTGTGTGAGAGAGCAATTGGAATTTATTGAGCTCTGCCAAGGAGTGGGTGAGGAACGAGTCAGGAGTTCAGGGCAGGATTAAGGGACGGGCTCATGTGGGTGACATTGGTGTGGGTTTTACTACAGGCCACCTGATCAGTAAGTAAGAGGTTTTCTGTAGACAATTACAGAAGTAGCCTCAGGATCACAGGTCCTGGCTTTCTGGGGGGATTTCAACCCTGACACCCACAGCTCAGGGCTCTCGAAGGATCCGAGAGAGCTGGTTAATATTCCAGCATCACTTCCTCCAGGCTCAGGATCAGTGCATCCCTGTGCACTTCTCCCTAAATCTTCTGACTGCAGTGGGAGATTCTCAGTAGCATGAACATGAGTCCAAATGACTGAGGACTAAAAAGAATAAAATTTATTACTTTATGTATTGAACTGACATTACTCTAAACTTAACTGCAGTGGTGGGAATGAAATACAGAATACATATATTCGCAAGGTTTCACAGTTTGAAGCATTTCAGAGATTATTTTTCTCTTTTGTTCTTCTCTGAAGTTTAACCCAACAGTCTTCAATCAGTGGTAATTGTAGTCCAACCTTAAAGCTTCAAGCAAGAGCTCCCAAACATGCTTTTCATAAACATCCTGTGCTGTGCTGCCTCCCAGAAAGCACAAGATTTCTTTAGGGAGGCCCAGAATTAAGGAAGTCTTGTAATTTGTTTTAATTAATTACCAAAGTCAGGATTGACTGTGTTTTGCAGTTTACTGCTGGCTTGGGCTGGGCTGATACAGCTTGGGTGTCCAGCAGCTGCCTACAAACTTCCAAAATTCACCACTCTCCTATCTCAACAGTGTTTGTGCCTTTTCCTCCTTCATATCTTCCATATGAAATGGTTCTGGGAACAGTGGAAATGGTTTTGTTTCATGCAGTGCTGATCAGAACCTGGAAAATCCTTTTCCTCTTTCCTGAGCCTAATTCCTCTTTCCTTTGCTTTTTTCCTTTCTGTGGTGTATGAAGTAAAGGTTGTGGTGTTTTAGTTTTGAGCATCAAAACCAAATAAATGTTTATCTCATTCAAACATTAATTATTTCTTTTTTCTAATTCAGCTGCCAAAATAATAAAAAAAAAACAAACCAGGCAGTTTTACAGCCTTTATGGAGAATTTGTACCTGGCACAGAGTGGCCCTCCAAAAGAACATGTCTTTTCCTGCAAATTGAGATGCTGAGCACATGGTATGATCAGTTGGTTTCTAGAGTCCTCATCATCACAGCCCTCAGAAGTCCTGTCTTCTTCCACAAGAGCATTTTCCATGATTTCCATAAACTCAAATAGTGTAGGAAACCACTGCAAACCCCCCAAAGCTTTAAGGGAGTAGATTAATTATGTCCTTTTCTCGAAAACAAGGCTAAGACACAGTCCTCAAGGAACTTGGTATCTTCAATTCTTGAGCCCATACTGGCTGTGCTTATCACAGAATCACAAACTTTGTCAATCTACTTGCAGAAAGTGCTGTTAATATGAAGTGGAAAAGTATTTTTGATAGATAACTCTCAGGTCTCACGTGTTATTTATAATCCCAGGCTGAGTGCAATCCATCAGCATGATGGTTTTGTTTATTTGGGGAGGAAGGATGTAACCAAAATTAAATTATTTTGCTATGAGCAGCAGAGCAGACCCAGGAAAACAAGCCATGTGTTGAAGTGCTTGCTGCTGTTAAAAAATGTTATATATGACAAAACCAAACAGTGATCCAGCAAGTACAGAGCCTGAATTTTGAAGCACCAAGTGATGATGGATGTTATGGAAATTCATCAGGATCTCTGCCTGCCTTCCCCTCTGAAAGGGATCCAGAATTTCCAGCAAGACAAAGCAGAAAGTTCAATGATTAAAATACATAACGAGCACCTAATCAATACTGAATTTGTTCTATGGCAAGAGTGAAGGATCTCTGAAAATGTAAAGACACGAGTAGTTAGGAGCAGTTCTCACAGATTAGAAGGATGAAATAATGTCTGAAGAACATGCTGCTTTAAGATAGAAGTAGTGAAGTACCACTTAACATTTAAAAAATTTTAAAAAAATATTCTGGGGTTTTTTTAGTGGTATGCTGTACCAGTGTTTGGTCAAAACTGAAGTTCACCAGAACACCAACCCTTCCTCATTTTTCACCATACAAAGCACAAGACAACAGAAAGCAAAACCCCCAAAACACAAGAGATCAGCAGGACACAAGCCAGGCATAAATATCTCTGCAGTATTAGAGTCCTTAAAAAGGAGAAAAGATAGAAGTAAAATCTCATTTCTGTCTGAGTGTGCCAACAAAAGGCAACACCTGCTTTCCTAGAAACAGCCTAAGGACCACACGAGTCTGGTTTTTCTGAAGACCTTGTTCAGGACACAAACTAAGCAGTGTGACCACAGACCAGGCAGACTGACCCCAGGGCTGCTGAAGCTCTTGCCTGCTGTCTGTGCAGGGCCCAGAGCAGCTGAGTGTTGAATTTCCAGCCATGAGCTGTCTGCAGACAATAATTAACTGCACATCAGCACAGTGGCTTTGGCCTTTGACATGACTCTGCTTTCAAGGTGTGACAGTGTGTTTGAAGAGTTTGATTGTGTGCCCTGACCCTGAGTTGTGACTTCCTTTTATTCTGTGGTTGAAGAATTCAGAGTTGGGTCAGCTCTTCAGGAAGGCACAGAGAAGAGTGGGTTTTAGGGATCAAATAGTGACATTTTGTTCCTGGAGCTGAACATCAGCACTTGAGGCCATAGCAGTTTGTGTTTGCCCAGAAGCAGACTTTCAGACAGCCTGGAGAATGTCTTCCAGTACCAAAAGCTTTCAGAAAACTGATCTTTGTGGCCATCAAAAGGTGACTTTCAAGTCATGATCTGTTCTGGTCGAGTGATGCTTCATTTGTTCTTGTACAGGTGTTTGCAGGGAAGAGGGACAGGGCAAGGAGACTGGACTTTGGTGTGACTCTTTGGGATTGGAAAGATGACACAAAAAAGGGAGTCAGAGTGGATATTTGGGTCAGGTTAAGCATCCATCTAACTTGCTGCCAAGTCTGATATTGGCTGGGCTGTGTATTTTATTATGTAAACATAGGGCAAATTTATTTCCTCTCAGCTTCTGCCTCACAGGTACTTTCAGCCTGTCCGTAGAGTCCCAGTTTTGTGGTTAACAGCTGTTGGTGGAGGGTTTATCCATAGAATTTGTTTAGTTGTTCTTAAAAGATAAGGAAGCTTTTTGTCATAGGGAGAAATCCAGTTAAACTGCACACTGGGGGAGGGGTAAAACCACCTCCTTTTGTTTGTTTTGGAAGTGCTATCAGGTAGTGCTGTAATTCTTGTATTATCAGAGGTGATGCATGATTGCTGTCTGTTCAGTTTGTCAACACTGCTTGAAAATTTTTATGGACTTTTATGAGATTCCTTCCCAGCTGAATCTTCCTGGTCTGTTTAAATGCTTTGCATACAGCAAACATTCCACACCTCTTACTATCCTTTTCATCCCCCTCCTGATCCCTTTCCAGCTCTGGAGATGTAGAAAAAACCATAAACTAGTGCCATGGTATAATGAGCTTTTCTTTTTTTCCCTTTTTTTTTTTTTTTATCAACTTCTGAAATTCTGTTTGCTGTTGAGTTCTAAATCACCATCTGCATAGAACTGATGTGCACAATTTTATTTTAGATGCAGTAGCCCACCCAGTGCTGAGCACACCACTGTGCAAAGCTGCTGAGGGGAAGGGGTTTCTTCCCTGCCTTACTTTGCATTTGCCAACATGAATTTCACATTCCATTTTATCCCCTGGTTACTCAGTGGGTGGTGGATCCCACTGGAATGGTTTCTGGCTGAAGGCAGGGAAGTGTCCTGCCAGGCTGTGGGTGCTTTGGAGAGGGAGTCAGCTCAGTGTGAGGGAGTGTGTGTCTTGGGAGTTGTCACAGGTTTGAGGAATTGGAACTCCTAAATTCTCTGAAATAAATTTGGTCAAGACAGTCTGTAAATTCTGTGCAATTCTTTGCCTTCTAACACAGAGTCTTTGAAGGGCTTAATGGGCAGAACCTGACAGCCAGGTCAGGGAGCAGCAGTGACAGCAGGAATGTGGAAGGCCTGCCTTACTACTTGTCAGCATCAAGGGCAGTGGTGGGAGAGGAAAAATGGCCTGGAATCAGAAAAAAGAGATAAAGGTTGGTCTCCACTAGAAATCTGTTAACTTAGAGCATCTTGCCAGCAAGGTGACAATGTGGTCAGGTGCTTGATGAGCTGAGAGCACAAACACCCATGGAATGCCTGCCCTGTGGCCGTTGTGGGTCTGTAGGTTTTTGGGTTTCCTCAGCTGGCAGCTCAGCAGAAAAGCAGTTTTTCCTCTGTGATTCCATGCTACGTTTCTTGTACAGCTCTGAAGTTTCTGAGGCAGGAGTGGCACTTGGTTTTTGCTCACTGTGTTGCAGTTGGACTCCTCGGTGCTGAGAGAAGGGACCTTCAAAGTGGTCAGAACTCCCTGTGCTTATTCAGACTGCTTTAAAACCAGATCTGGTGTGTGTTGTCAAGGATGCAGCTCCTTTTGTAAAGCAGTCTTAGGAGGTCTCTCCTCACAAAACAAGAAGAAAAATCTTCAGAGTTGTAAAATCTTCTTTCCCCTATAAACCAGAAGTCTTGTCCGTGTGGAAAAGAGCGAAGTTTTCAGGGAGTCACTGGATTTTTAGGGATTTTTCCTCCTGGTGACTTTACCTTGGTTAGGGCATGGGGAATCATTACATCTTTGGGAAAACAGATTTCTGTTACTGGTGTTGCAAAATAATTTGGTCCGTTGTGGAGTCACAGAGTGTGCCTAGACAGAGTACTTAGGGGGAATACTCCCCAGCTGGTGAGTTTATCTCCAGGAGACAGAACAGTCACTGAACATTATAAACAGCAAACAATAACAGATCACATACTAAACGAAATCGAGCTATTTTTGCTGTAGCCTTTGGTTGTGGCATCTTTGTGGTCACCTGAACAGTGTGAGGTGCCTCCATTTTCAAATGTGGTATTAATGTTATTTTTATTTATTTTTTTGGGAATTTACCTTCTTGCTTTGATTTACTCTGTGAATTCTAGTTCTTTCTGGAGCTGTTTAGACTCTCTAGTCATTTCTTTTAGGTTAAGGCATCAGCATTATTAGTACTTTTGAACCTCAATTAAACCTCTTTCCCTGAGGTTTTTTATTTTTAAAGTTTGGATATCGTGTTTTGGCTAACCATGGTGACTTTGGTATGCCAAACACAAGTGTAACAAACAGCCAGTTTGATTTCAGGCTGATAATCTTGCTTATCTTCTTCTAAAACCTCGTACCTAACTCTTAAATAAAATACTTTTGAATTAGTGATCTTACCGACATGTTATGCAAGCTCTGGTTCTTATGTGCTCTCATTAAGTAACATAATCCTTCTTGCAGTCACTGCATCTGTTCTTCATATGGCAAGAAGTTGTCTTGCTATCAGTTGACCTTTCAGTATCAGATTTCTTCTGCTTGCAACAGTTTGGGTTCTTTGCAGTTTGTTGTCCAGTGCACAGCTGGATTCTCCTCACTTGGCACATCCCCATTTCCCCAAGAAAGCTCAAGGCTGCCTCTTCCAGTGCTCTTTCTGTGTTTCTGTTGTAGGTTGTAGTTACAGCCTGGTCTCTTGCCAGTGCAGTGTCCCTTATTTATCTCCAGTGATGTTCCACACTTGTCCCTCTCTGTCATATTTGACTAAAAGACAATCAACTGCTGGCAAAAATAAGGTTTCCCAAAACTGTCCCACTTCCCTGGTGCTCAGTGCTGGTAGGTAGGAGGTGACTCACTGATCTGGGTGTATTTATTCCTGCAGTTCTCCACCTGCCCTCACTCAGTGGAGTCAGCAGCACAGTCCTTGTCTTCCAAATGGAGATGTCCATGTTGATTTGCACTTCTTCGTTGAGCTGAGTGCAGATCCAGATCTATATGCTGCAGACAGTTTCTGAGGATAGGTGAGATGTATTCCCAGGGGAATTCCTGCTTAGGGATCCTTCATACCACTCCATACTTGATTTTAGAGATGAAGCATGGGGCATAGCAGTCTTTGCCCCAAGATCTGGGATTTGCAAAGCCGTGTCTAGAGGTGGGGAGCAAGACCAGTGACCACAGCTAATCAATCCATCACCATGGGCCAGGAGGTAGTTCCTGCTTTAGGTAATGTAAACTTACCCAGAATAATCCCAATATCCCTGTGTTAGTGTCACTTATTGGATAAACACTCAGTCCATCCTTTTGATGATGGACAAGCAAAGCAAACCGAGACAACAGAGCTGCAGTGCACAGAAAACTCAAGCCTTGTGTATGGTTTAACCAGTGATCTATTAAATATATTAATACATAATTTATTTATTTTGAGGTTCTTAAATTCTGCTTGTTCTCATTGGTCACTCGTGGTTGTAAAGCTTTGAATTCTTTGGAAGTGAGAGACCAGGCACAGGGGATGTGAGCTGGCAAAAATCCCACCAAGGTGCCCATTGTGTGGAACCAGTTAAAGAGCCATGGGCTAAAACGAGGCAGAAATTCCCTCAGTGTTTGGATCTGAGGCACTGGGCAACAAAACTGACAGTGTTCCAAGTAGTTTGGGAAGTGACTTAACTTAAAACATTACTGATGAAGTATTACACCATGATTACTGTGGAAATAAAAAATACCATCCTTCCTGTTGTTTCCACTTCAGCCCTTCCTTAGGTACACTGGTTCTTAAAAGAGCTGGAACAGGCTCTGAGTTTTCATTCTGCACAACTGGTTTTAGTTTCAAAGTGTGTTTAGGACAGAAAACTCCTTTAACCATTACAGTGCTCAAAAATACCTTTATCAAAATACCTTTATCAAAAATACATTTATCAGCAGTGAGCAAGTGCTAATGGTTTTTGACTAAGTACAGTTTCCTAAACATCTGAAAGAAATGTGCTTTTATTACCCAGAGACAGGTACTTGTTCTGCTGGGCTCCAGCCTGTGCTTTGCATAAACTTGCTTCATATGTGCACCATCCTTCTCATTCCTGGACCCTCTTGTTAAGCAACTTTCTCAGTTCTTGGCCCATCTTCTCACTCCTCATTTTTATTATTAAATCCTACTCTTACTAGTTTCTTGTTTCCATTTATATAGTGCACTATGTTTCAGCATACTTAATAGGTGATTTTTACTGAAAAACAGTAAAAAGGCTTTTGGAATAGGTTTTAAAGCATATTTGAGTGGGTTTGAAAACCAGATATGTCACATTTAGCAGCTTGAGACAAGGTGTTACAATTTCTAGATTAATCCAAAAGATCAAGCTATTAAGTGGAAACATCTTCAAGAACTTGCTGATATTTAAAGTTTTCATTACACTGAACGTGCAGTGTGTGTTGGGATAATGAAAATCATTGTTTTCCTGGTTGTTCAGGGGTCAGGACTGCACAAGGTTCTGCCACCTCTTTTTCTAAACCTGTCCTGTGCCCTTCCAATACTTGAGAAGTCCAGATAACAGGTGAGGTTAGTCTGGTGTCTGATCTCTTGAGGATCTATCAAAAACCAAGGTCCTGTTATATCACATCTCAATTATCTCTCTCATATATGTGCCATATGTCACATATATCATATACATATGTGCATATATCACATATATGCTATTAATAATTATATCTTTCAGGTATATCACATATATCATGTGACATTGTATGTGCCATATATCCTATTATCTATGACATATGTAATGTATCATATTGTTACATCTGAGATGTCTTATGTCATGTGGTATATGTCACATGTATCATGTGTATTGTGTCACACATATCACATATGTCCTTTACAATCATTTTAGTACAAACAACTGAGGACAGTCAAAGCAGAAAAGCCTGAAGTGCCACTTCCATTTTACTGTGAAGTACATGGAACAATAAACTTTTAGAGGCAAGTTTTCTGTGATTCAGTTAAAACCAAGAATGTTTCAAATGCCAGGTGTTGCTCACGTGAAATATTCTGACTTTGTCCAACATGGAATCATTGGGGGGGAGCAAAAGGACCAGCACAGTGATGACTTTGCAGTATCCCAAGGGTGAAAGACAAGCTGCTGCACACAAATGGGGAGCCTTTTTGTTAAGGCAATATGGATAAACCTGTCAGATTTAAAAATACTTCAGGAGGAAAATAATATTAATATCCAAGAATATTCCTTGTCACTTCAGATGAACGCCTGAAAATACTTTATCTGAAAACGCTGCAGAAATCTTTCCAATAATGAAGGAAATCACTTTCACATCACTTGTTCTCCAGAAGTAAAACTTGTAGTGTTTGAACAGAAGTCATAGTGCTTATAATTAAGGACAGAATAATATTTATATTTAAAAAGCTGAATCTTAGAAGAGTGAGACATCAAAGAGGTCCAAGTCTATTAAGAGAAGTAGGATCTTTGATTTTTTTTTTTTAGTCTTTAGTAGAGTTTTTTTTTGTTGTAAAACTGCTGATTTTCCTGATGAAAAGCAGCTTTCTTTAATTCTCTGATCTCCTTTTTCCAATATGAAGGATCTGAAGGATCAGAGTACTCATCTTTTGAGTTACACTATGGGTATCTTTAGAGTGCATTAATTTTCTCATAGCACTGAGCCAGTGGGTGAACAAACACATTTATCTTCATATGAATGAACAATCTGAGCAGTATTTTTGCATGGCAGAACAATAAGTATTATACACAATATACAAAGAGTTTTTTATTTCCAGTAATAAATTTTATTAAAAGCAAAAAAGCTTCAGTCTGGCTTTTAGTAGTAAATATAGGTGACATAAATATATATATGGTGCAATATAAATAGTTAAAGCTGTGCTCTGAAACCTTTTAATTCTGTGGGAGACCTGCCTTTTTTAATAGCAATATTTGCTTTCAAAAAAACATGCTGATGGCTCTCTTCCCACAGAAAGTGTGAAGATGTCTGTGGGTGGCCACACCAATACAACTGCCTGCGTTTTTAAATGGATTGTTTTAAGTGCCAATGCTTTGTGTGCCCTTCACGTGGGTATTCTTCTGTGTTACACGGTGGCAGTGCAGACAGGGCTTTATTAGCAGCTCGTTTCAGGTTCCTTGAGCTGATATTGTCCTCACAGGTCTCTCCTTAAGTGCATCTCTTTGCCTTGCATTGCACACATTTAGCAGCCAGTCAGGGACCTTCAGGAGTCGATTTAATTCCACCACTGGATGCCAGGTGCCCACCAAAGCTGCTCCATCACTGCCCTGATTAGCTGGGCAAGAGGCAGAAAACACAACAGAGGACCCGTGAGGGCAGGGCAGGGCAGGGCAGGCAGGGATCACTCACCACTCCCGGGCAAAACAGACTCGACTTAAGGGAATTAGTTGAATTTATTACCAATCAAATCAGAGCAGCGTGATGAGAAGTAAAACAAATCTGAAAAACGCCTTCCTTCCTTCCCGGGCTTAATTTTATTCCCAGTTCTCCCTGTCCTCCCCCGCAGTGGGGCAGGGAGAGTTATGGAAGTTATGGTCAGCACCTCCTCAGGGAGAGGAATCCTTCCCCTGCCCCATTCCTCTCCTTCCATGGGAGACAGTCCTCCACCAGCTTCTCCAACCTGAGTCCTTCCCACAGGCTGCAGTTTTTCACCCAGACCTCCAGCCTGGGTCCCTTCCACGGTCCTGCCAGTAAACCTGTCCCATCCTGGTCCCTCTTTCCACAGGGCCTGGCACAGGATCCTGCTCAAGGGTGGGCTTTCCACAGGGTCACAGCCTTCTTTTGGGCATCCCCCTGGTCTGGGGTGGGCTCCTCCAGGGGCTGCAGGAGGATCTCTGCTCCCCTGTAGCCCCCCATGGGCTGCAGGGGAATCTCAGCTCCAACACCTGGAGCACCTCCTGCCCTCCTTCTCCACTGCCCTTGGTGTCTGCAGGGCTGTTTCTCTCACATATTCTCACTCCTCACTTCTAGGGCCAGAATTACTTCTGCCAAATAATTTTTGTGTTCTTAAACCTGTTATCCCAGAGGTGTCACTGCCACCTCTGCTGGGCTCAGCCTTGGCCAGCGGTGGGTCTGTCCTGGAGCCAGCTGGAATTGGATCAGTTGGACATGGGGGAAGCTTCTGGCAGCTTCTCAGAGAATCCACCCCTGTATCCCCCCACTGCCAGAGCTTTGCCAGGCAAACCCAATACCTGGATGCCAGGTGCCCACCAAGCCACTCTGTCCCTCTTCAGCTGCACAGGGGAGAGAAAATAAGATGGAAAACAGCGTGCAGGTCGAGATAAGGCAGTTTACTGAAGTAAAAGCACAAGCAAAGGAAAACACCAAAGATTTTACTCTCTGCTTCCCATCAGCAGGTAATGTCCAAGCACTTCCCAGGAAGCAGGGCTTCAGCAGGAGGAGCAGCTGCTCAGGAAGGCAAATGTTGTGAATAATGGATGCCCCCCCCTTTCCTCAGCTTTTCTGTCTGAGCTGACATCTCGTGGTCTGGATCATCCCTCTGGGCAGTTTGGGTCAGCTGCCCTAGCTGGGTAGTTGTGTCCTGTGCCAGGACCTTGCCCATCCCCAGTCCCTGGATGGAGGGAATGCTGTGGGGACAGTGCTGATGCTGTGCCAGCCCTGCCCAGCAGGACCAGCACACTGGAGTGTTATCAGCACCTTTCCAGCACTGTGGGGGCTGCAGTGGGGAAATGAACCCTTCTCAGCCAAATAACATGCTGTTACCATTGTCTTGTCTTCATTCCATGCCAGTTTTCCTTTCTGCTCCCTTTAGAAGCGATGCCTTCTGCATTTCTCTGTTGGCTTCCTTCATCTGGTTGAGGATTCCAGGTATTTTTATCCTAGCTAAACAAACAGGCTTACACTTGATATGCCTCAGGGATTCTCAGATGTGTGCTTTTTGCAGCTTGGGCCTTTATTAATTACCAAATGGCCGTGCCCTGCCAGGGGAGCACACTGGGATGGTTCAGTGCCAGTTGCTGCCTCGTGACTTCCTGAGGAAGGTCATCCCTTCTTCAGGTGACCCTTTGCTCTTGTTTCTGAGCATATTTCACCCTGGTTTTCTTTTGAAAAGCCCCTGTGTGGCAGTTTGCAGCAGTTTGGGAGGCAGGCACAGTGCAGGTGCCAAGCCTGGCTCTGAACCTTCCTGGGAAGGATTCCATGGAACGTGGTGCCCACAGTGGCAGTTCCGAGCTCCAAGGCTGATTAACTGAGAAACATTTTCTTAAGTGGGATCTTTTTTTTTTCTCTTAAATCCTTTTGTAATCAGTGCTGGGCTTTTCTTTTTAGACTGAGAGATTTCTGTAATTTAGAGTGGCCTTCCCAATTACTGGTAATTACCTTACAGTACAAGGAAGATGATTAATTGCATGACTTGCTTTGGAGATTCCTTTGTTCTAAAAGGCCTTTAGAAGCTGCCATGCTTAGAGCTTATGATGAAATTGCAGTTTTACCCTTTTGTTTGGTGGCATTTTCAGTATACAATAGAGGTAAAGACAGCAGTTGGGGAAAAAAAGAGATATGACCCAAAAGCATTCTGTGAGAATAAATAACTTTTAGCTAGAAATATAGCAGGTTAAGAACAAGGCCTCTTTTAAACTTTTATAATTTTTGTTATTCTCTGGATGGTGTTTCTGATTGATAGGGTTTCTGAGCTAGTGTGCTGTACCTCCTCAAAGAAAACATAATTTTTAAGCTATGTAAACATCAGTCTAATCTAAAATATTTCCTTCAAATTAATTGGTGTTTCAATAATATTTCATTTTCTAAGTGCATCTTTGAAAGAAGTGTTATGATCGAAGCCTTATTAAAAGATATTTCCAGCTTCCCAATGCAAGACTGTTGAGCTCCTCCTGAATTTCTCACATAAGTGATACAAGACTTGTTCTAACAAGAAATCTGAGAAGTTAGAAACTGTTTATTGGAAAGTGGGATGCAAAAGGACACAGCAATGCCCTTTTGTAAGGCAAAAATAAGGGAATATTAAACTGCTCCACCATCATTTATTATTTATTTATAGCTAATCAATAGAAATTATTGAGCTAAAAGATAACCATGCTGGTAAGAGCTCTGGAGAAGAGCAGACATTTATATAAACAATGAAATAACTGTGTCATAAATCACTGTTATGATAATTACATAAAGATTTTCCAGCAATTAAATTTTTCTTCAAAACATTGTTAGCCTCATTAAAGGAATATAGGAGAAATTTATCTCTAAGACAAACTTCTGCTCCTGCCCCCTGTCAAACATCTGTTCTGCAGAAGGAAAACTGGATTTCACCTGTGGCTGATATATGAAATAAAGTACAGCCATCTGATAGTGCTACCAGCAAGGAGAAAAAACTAGGCTGAGAAACCAAAGAAACAACCCCAAAAACCCAAGCCCTCTTGCACTCCCAGTGATTAGTCTCATGTTTTGAGTCTCATGCATGTGGAATAAGGTGTTATTCCATTCTTTGGGCACATGACTTCCTTGACTTGGCAAGTTTACAATGCTTAGAAAACCTTCAGTATTGTGGCCAGGACAATGAAATCTTTATTAGTGCAAAATGGATAAGATGATGAATAGAAATAAATTATATCACTGCAGGAAAGACCTTGGATTAGTTAAGTCTTCTTAGGAGGGCAGTGTTTATTTACTGCCTTCTGCTGTAACTACAAATCCAGATTATGCTCTTAAAGCAGAACTTCTTGACAAGATATTTAAAAGTTTATTTGATTTATGGTTGTGTTTAAGACCTACATTAGTAATCCTAGATGTAATTACATCACACAAATGACACCAAACCAGGCTGCAGTCTGTGCTTACCCTTTTAACTGATGTTGAATTCCAGGTATTAAATCACGAGATTTCAGGAGAGAGGGGGGTAACTGATATAAAGATTTGTTTGAAGAATAAAAATAGGACACCAAGGACAATGCAGAGTGATATATGACCTTTGCTGAAGTGCCACAAACCAAAGCAATATGTTTAATAGAAGACAGTTGATTACCAAGGAAGCTCAGGAATGCACTGCTGACTTTGACTTTCTGGCTGGAAATGATTATGTGTCAATGAACTTAGAGATGATGGAGAGGTAGAGAAGGATTTTAGAGTAAAACAGTTATTCAGAATAAAATTCAACAGCAGAAGGAGTTCTTCAGAAGCCATCTGGTCATTTCTATTCCCCCCTTTTTGGCTGGAGGGACTAAATAACGATTTAAGCAGCTGAAAGATGGGAAGAAATAGAATAAGGTTATACAGGAGGGGAGAAATCATGTCTGCATCTGGCTCCTATTCCCTTACTTGGACAACCCCATTTTTCATTACACTGTCATTCAGTTTCTATCTCATTTCTATGAGATAGAAATACCTCATTTCTATCCTTTGCCTCTTAAAATAACAGCTGTCTTTCCCCCAGAGTTGTCCAGAGGTGTCTCTGTGGGTTGTCATTCCAGGTAGAAGAAGGAAGGCAGATGTCAATCATTTTTTTCTCCATAAAAAGGGGGAAGACTGGAATTCAGGTTTGTAACCCATAGCTGAAGTGGGTTAATTCTAAATATAAAAAGCCCCTCTGCTCTTCCCAGACTTCATTAGATTCAGTTCAGCTACATATGAGCTCTGAGGATTTCACAGTTCAGTATATTTTGGATGCAGTTTGCTGTCCCAAGACACAAAATTGATTGTCTGGGCTCTGTGACTTCATCCATAATATGATAAATATATTATGGAGTGGGCATCAAAGGCCTTATGGTTAGTGAAGAGAAAATCACTGCAGAATGAGCATCTGTGGCAGCTGCCAAAAGGATTATATTTTTATTAGACGAGAGGGTAAAAAAAAATGTTGTTACAATAAATACCACGTTTGGGAACAGGCCTTGAGAATGCATTGAGATACCAGGATTAAAATAACGCTCTGCTCATAAAATTTGCATGCAGATTGTGCCCCCCCTGCCTTTGATGCTGCAGCACCAGCTTTGTTGGTTTGGTCTTATGTTTTTTCATGATTTGGTTTTATGATCATTTTTCTGTGTTCCCCATTCAAGTGAAGTAGCTGTAAATATCTGTATTATAGGATAATCAAATTGTCACTTACCAAATGTAACTAATTTCATATTGCTAGAATACCCCAAAAAATGGGTCATTAAGAGCAGACTGCTCCCTGTATGAATAAGGGGTTCTTTACATCGACTTCAACGAGGTAATGCACGTGATTATTGCAGTTATTCAGCCAGAATTTCCAGAAATGAAGCCTCTCAGTTTGAAAATAATCCTTGTGATTTAAAACTCTGCATTCTTATTCTGCTTCTTTAATGTGTCCAAATTGTGACCTGTTCCTCACTGTGGGTGTGGAGATATCTCAAGGTTGTTTTCTGCAAGGATGGTTTAAAGTCATATTGGTATCCCTGTACCCTTTCATCTTTCAGTGAGTTGAGGTGTCTGTTTAATTATACAAAGGTTAAATAATTCTCTTTTAAGTTCTCTGGGTCAGAGACTTTGTAGGAGTATCTCAAAGATACAGTGGCTGGCATCTAGTTCCTGTCAGAAAGTCATAGTTAGACCTCTGACTGCCACTTTCCAACTTTATTAGTACACATTTTCAGGCATAATTATGCCTTAAAATTACTTGAAAGTGATGCCTTCTGTGCTAGTAAAGTTGGAAAGTAGCAGTCAGAGGTCTAAGTTATGAAGCTGAATTCCCTAGCCATGCTCTCTTTTGTATATAAACCTTATAAAAATGATTTAAACATCAAGCAAGGTTATATTCTCATAGGTAATGGTTTTTTTTTTCCCACCCTGGTCGGTTTTCATATGGCATTTTTAATCAGTGTTTACTTGTTTAGGGCATTAAATCTACAACTTGATATGCAGGTCTCAAATCTGCTGTGTTCTGTGGTCTCTGAGGCAAATGGGAAATAAATATCTCCTTCAGAGGAACCATTTCTGAAAGCTCTGTCAGATTGTTCTCTGTGTATTCCTGGAATTACAGGGATAGAAATGGCAAAGGTTTCAGGTGGGAGCCATTTCTTGGGGGCTGTTTAGAGCCAAAGTGTGGTGTTGATGTGGGTCATAATTAAGTTCCCAGGTAGTACTGTAGTATTATTCTGCTCTGTGTGTTTGATATATGTCTGCACAGTAAGCAGAGGTATAAATATTAAATACAAATATTATAATTTAGATAATATATTTATATTTCGGTATTTGCATATTTGTATTTTGTATAAATTTATATACTGTTATAAATAGTCATATACTATGAATAGATAATACATCTAAATATAAATAAATATTAAAGGAAGCCACTTCTAAATGAACTGTGGTTTCAATCTGCAGTTAATGCTTCTGGTAGATGTTTGTAATTTTGCTCAGCTCCACTGGGTTCAATGAGAAGGGGTGTTTGATCCATGGGAGGGCAAGAAATAAGAGTTTCTTGGAATTCTATACAAGTCTTTTCATGGAGCTTCTCTCACACCTACTTGTGCACAGCATAAGATCTGCACAAACCCCAAGCCAGGCATAAAATAAGCAGGTTTTACATCTTGTAAAGGATGTGGAACAAAGTTTGTGCTGGGTGTGATGTCACCACCAGCAGCACAGCTTTATTTTACCTGGTTTTTGAGTTCCAAAAATGCACTCTGGGGGGGGAAAATAAAAAAAAGAAAAAGATATATTGTTGAAAGCCACTTTTCTGCAGCTCTGCATGCCTTTTCTCCTTCTGCTTGGCAACCTCCACACCTGCTGTTCTGACTACTAAAAATTGTCCTTTTTTGTCCTGCAAGTATTTCTGCCTCAGGGGAGAGGACAAAGGGCTCACCAGCACTTTCCTTGGTTCTTCTGCCTTATAACTTTCAACACGAAGTTCTTGTTAACAATTCAGTGTTCTCGGGGTCCTGAAAGTAAGGGGCTTTAATTAGCATGGCCGGGAGTTGGGATGGCTGCAGTAGTACAGGCACATGCTGCTCTAAAAACCAGCTTTTTAATGGAATTGTTGAGTGTGTAGCAGTGAAAAATGGCTGGTGTGTTCAAAGGCACAGGGGAAAGGAAGTTGCTCCAACCTTCTGCAGTGCATTTTCCCTTTCCAGCAGTTGTTGGTTAAAGCTCCCACAGAGTTTCCTTCCTCCTGAGCTGGTGCAGTGGCAGCTCCTCACCCTGGTGTGTTCTGCTTTGAGAACAGCCTTTGGTTGTGATGTCACCGAGAAACACTTCAATATATGAAACACTGGAATGTTTTAAGGAGGGAGGCAAATTCTTTTGGAGTTGGGACTTGATGATCCTTGTGGGTCCCCTTCTTCTTGACTCTGTGACTTCTCAGTTTACTCTGGTGGGTGTTTTTCCTCGTTATCTTTAACGACAGGGTGAGCCAGGTTTGAGACCAAAACGTTTCCTGGAATCCAAAGAGTTATTTGCCTCTTCAGGGAATGCTGATGGCTAGTTTCAGATTTCAAAACCGAAGAAGTTTTTGCCTTTTGAACAGTTTTTTTCCACGAGCCAGCCCATCCTGTTACCACCAGCACTGCTCACAAGGTGCAGAATTTTGCCAGTTCACCTCAGGTGAACTCCCTGGGTCGTTTTATTTCTCCTGAGCCTTGTCCTTGCCAACACCAAGGGTGTGTCAACAGCTGAGCTGGTTCTAGATGAACCAAGTTTAGCACTGGAGAGTACCTCTATTTCTTCCCAGGGTAGATGAGCCTGCCCAGCTTTCAGTTCTCGTTCAGCCCTGCCTCGCTGTGCACACTGAGATGTGTTCCTCAGGAAAGTCGGGATAACGCTGCCAAAATCCTTGCAGTGCAGGTCCATCTGTGTCAGAGAAGCCACATATCATGTTGGCATAGTTAAATGAGCCTCCTGAGGGAGGAAAAAATAAGTGGTTTTCTGGTTTAACCCCAAGTGGCAGCTCTTTTCCCAGCACTGCTCTGTTAATCAGGGGTTGCACCCTTTCCTGATTTAGGAATTAGCTGGGTTTCCCATTGTAATGCATCCTGGGTTTAAAATATGGTAAATAACCTAACATTTTTGAGCAGGAACACAAGTTATTTCAATGCTTGATGACCAGAAGGTAATTTTAGAGCCTTTTAGAAAGCTCTAGTGCTGTAAGACAGGCCGTGCTCAAGGTAATAACTTTGCAAGGATTGATGTCTGGTGGGAGGCCAGAGCTAAAATATTTGATACCTATATAGGGACTTGGAATGTTTAATTAGATTGTAAAGGAACGGAGTAATAATTTCTGTTTGTAAAAGGAAACATCTTTCTAAAGTTGATGGGAAGAGGGGAAAAAGTATTTATGAGAATTCTTGACTTCCTTTGAATTTGACATGTTTAAATTAACGTGTTTGTTCTGAGTTGACTTTAACTTTTGCTTGACTTAATCCTCATATTTTGTCACTTTTGAACAAAATAGTGTTTTACAAACCCAGAGTGACAGAAGATTAGAAACCAGTCTGATTAGATGCAGATGTTGATTAGTGATGATCAAGAATGTGAGAATGAAACAAAATTTGGACGTCACAGACTTTGCACAGGAAGGTTTATTTTGCAGAAGAGGCCATTTCTGAAAGGCAAATGTGTCTAAAATGCTCCCATAGAGACTACAGGTAGTTCTTAATTTCTGTATGTATACAGCTGATGACATATTGGTGAAATCAAAAATTTACTCACAATTTTCACTACATAAATTGCTGATATATTACTTTTTTTCTCAAAAGAATAATAAAAATATACTAGCCAGTTTTACTGCCCTGTTTGTAGGTACACAAATTCTCAGATTTTAGAGCTCTGCAGTAATGCAGAGATGGAGTTTTTTAAAACATGGCTGTTATAGAACCTCTAATGTTACCATCAAAACTCGTTTTATTTCTCAATAACATCTTTAAAATTACTTGGACAAACTGTTTCAAATAAACCAGTAGAAATTACATTATTAATTTAAGATTTGGAGATGGTAATCTTTTAAATTAAGGTACATTTGCTCTGGTTCTATACTGAAAGTAGCTCAAAAAACACAAGCAGAAGTTTCCTTAGAGAAGAGCTTTGCATTTCTTAAAACTGAAATGATAACTTTGATTAACAGTAGGGATTTGTAACCACTTAAAAATGTATCCTGTCCTGCTCTTAGAAAATTATTACAAAACTCTGTGTGTGTTTCCTTGTCATTCCTCTCTCATGGGAGACCAAGAGCACTCATAATTTCAGAGTTGAAATTCAGTTGTTTCAGGTTACTTTGTTCCATGACTAGACCAGACTTGATGGTTTCATCTTACTGGATTTATTAATTCATTGATGAAGCTCTCAGTTTTTGCACAGGTTTTAGGAACACAGATTGTAGATTTTGGTTGCCCAAAATCACCTGTAGCTGAGGTTATTTATCAGTGGCAGTAAACCATCCCAGCTGCAGCTGTTATTTTTACAAAGTTGACTGTCTCCCCAAAGTAATTTAGGTATTTTTCCCTAAAAAAATGTCATGTACACAGTGAAGGGCCAGTTATTGGATGGACAACAATCTAAAATTCCCTGACCTTCATCAGCAATAGATCTGGGAAATCAAACACTTATCCTAACAAATGCAAATACATAGTGAATCACAGCAAGAGTTTGATTAGCTGGAGTTTATTTGCATTATGGTAATACCTTTAATATCTTTAGCTGTGCTGTGGAGACAGTTTGGAATTTGGCTGTCAACAAAGATTTTGTGCTACCATAGGGAGGTTCCTCATCAGTTAAATTTTGTGATTATAAGGTCTGAGTGCACCACTGATTCTCTAAAATTAATCCTCCTGCAATAAAGGGATCCTTTAACTTCTGTGTCAGATTCTGCTCCTCATCAGATTCTGCTGCTCTTCATACTCAGGGTAGGAACTGCTAAAATCCATTTCCAATTTGGATGCTGGTGATGTGGGTGTGGGACAGGTCCCAACAGCTCACCAGAGGTGTGGGTGAGACGGGGAAGGGCTAAAAGAGGCAGGAGATGAATAAGTGTCACTTTGGACAGGTTTCTTGGCCTATTAACAACAGCTTGAAGTTCACAGGATGGTCTTCAGGCTGTGCTTAAGAGCTTTATTTTTTAGGATGTATGGGTGTTGTCTCTTCATAGCTGTTCGGAGAAATAGTAAACATGGGGGTGGGAAATAGAACAGTTCACATTTTCAATTTCAAAATTTATAAAATAGAAGGGAAGAATTTCATGTCTGAGGTAGTGTGTAATGTAACTTTGCTCATCTCTAGCAGCACTAAACCCCTGACTGCAAATGCTTTATCTGTGGTTGTGTAGAGACTCACACATGCTTAAATTAAAGCATATGTGCAGTGAGATGTTTTTAAGGAAGAGACACTGAGTAAAGTTAGTGCTTCATTACAATTCAAAAGGTTTTCTATCACCAGTTCCTTTTCATAGGTTGTTTCAGTTGTTTCGAGCTGAAAACTGGTGTCTGTTTCTCATAAACATTTTCTTGAGGTTATTGCAGTGTGAAACCACGTTTCCTTAGTAATCAGGTTTTCTTTCATGCCAGTTCTGTTGCTTCCTTTGTAATAAGGCTGTAATTTCGTTGTAATAGTGTCCATGAACACATACTGGATGCATTTTTAAGCCTGCTTTAATGTGAGAAGTGAACAGAGCTGGACTAGGAGTTAGGTTTGGATCACAGCCTTTTATTTTCCATCTGATGTTGAACAGCTTTCTCAAGCACTGTGATCGTGTTATTCATTCCCCCACTGCTGCCACAATCAACCAGAGTTTTCTGTTGCCTCCAGATGAGCAAACAGGTTGAGAGGAGGCCACTTCCCTGCTGCTTTGACCCTCTTTGTCCCAAAGGTGTAGGAAGTGCAGCAAAACTAAACGTGTGTCTATGGTTAGTGAGGGTGGGTAATAAGGGACTATGGCAACCAGAGCTTTTCTAGGTATCATTTAATCTGTGAAAGATGTCCCAAAAGACTGGAGGAAGAAGTGGGAAGGACTGCTGGACATCAGTCATGTCCCGTGTGGTGGCACATTTTTACCTGTGTAGTTTTGCCTGTGTGTAGATGTTCCTCTCCAGGAATAACCTATTTATCTTTTGAGTCAACTGTGAGAATTAGCAGGAGCTCTGTGGTTATCTGCACCTTGCAATGCTCTGTTTGTATTTCCCTTGGAAGAGCTGGCAGCTCTTGGGATGTTTATTAGGACTTTTGGGGGCACTAAGGAAATATGAACAACAGGAACCAAAATGACACTGAAGTTCCAGGCACAGCCTTGCCATGAAGGGTAGAGGCAGATACAAGAGGAGGTATAGAGGTGGAACAAGGGGGAGGTTTAAGGAAAGATTGCAACAAGTATAAGTTTTTAGTCCGAGAAAAGAGCGAGTGAAGATGTGATAGCACTTTGTGTGTGTTAATTAAAGACTGGTGCAGAGGTGTAACCAATGTACCAGCACATAAATCACTCTCCAGCTCCACAGGGGATGGGATGGGCCTGAATCAAGCAAAGGAGCTGCAGTTTAGACATGGGGAAAGCTTTCTAGTTTGGAGAAACACTCTAGGGAATTGTCTGAGAAGGTCAGAAAACCACTTTGGTGGTGGACATTCTGTGAACTTCTGCCAAGAACGGGTTAGGTGTACCTAATCTGTGGCAGGAAGATGAGTTAAATGATCTCTTGAATCACCCCATTTTCTGTCTCTGCAGAGAACAAACTTGTGAGGCAGCACTGATGCATTTAATAAATTCTCTTGCTATCTCCCTTTGTTCTTTCTAACAACCAAAAAAAAATACCAAATGTGCATTGTTTTTCAATCATCTCTTCCAAACATGGCTTTTCTTCTCCTTCAGAGTCAGGGGAAAATAATTTCTACATCAAAATCTTACCTCATGAAATGGTTGTTTCTCTTGGCAGCTTTTCTTTCCAGTGATTCACTGATTCCCTTCAAGAGGAGACAGCTAGATAGAGCTACAGGGATAACCAAAGCAGTGGATGTAGGAGCAGAGTAAGAGCTAAAATGTCACAGTGTGGAAGTGAGAAGCAAAATCTGCATAATGATCTGATCTGTCTGTATGGTTTCTGCACCCAAAGGCCATGGTGAGGAGGGAGGTTAAAGGCAAACCAGTTCTGCTCTTGTGCTGGGGGTGAGATCAGAAGTTGCAGTTCAGTCACAGGCTCTTCACCAGCAGAAACAAAAAGCCACCCACCTGCTCTGTCTCCCTTTAACATCTGCTCTCCTTCATCATGATTTTACAGCACCTTTCCTTTGAGTGTTGCTCCCTTTTTGAATCTTTCACTGCTGCATCTTCTGCAAGGGAAAGCAATATTCTGAACATAATCCTTATTCCATGACAAGATAGCCAAAAAAATTAAAAAACATGAGTGAGGGCCATTTCTTCTGTTTCACAGGAGACACGTGTCAGGTTTTAACCCCACTTGGCAACTAAGTACCATGGAGCTGCTTAAAAATAACAATAAATAAATATTCAGCTAGATCACTGCTGATTACCATGTTTCTACCCTCTCTATTCCATGGCCTAACATCAGGAAATGCTTTGTGTGATTTAGGCTTTTCCTTTTACCATGTCACCAGTTCTCCTGCCCATCTCTTCCAGCTCTGACAGCTCAGAGACATCCTCCTGGTGCTGCACAAAACATGACTGCTTCAGCCAGACAGCAGCATGTAAAGAAACCCTCAGAACAGTCAACAAGTGAACAGTTAGTTATATTTTACCCTCCCAAAAATGCTCCTATTCAGTGTAATGATCACTGAAACAGCAGTTCTAAAACTGGAGCGTTTCCCTGCTGTCACAAATATGGATAGATGTGTACATGCATTTATTTACACAGATTCTCCTGGCCACTGGTGTGCAGGTCTCTTGGGTTCTAGTCCCTCCCTTTGATTTCCCAGCTGACAGAAAACACAAGCATCCCATGATTTTGGATTAAAATGCCAATTTCATCGTTGCCAGTTCTGCTGGACGTAATTGAAATAAATTTTTCCCTTCTAGATTTCTACCTACAGCGCTGATTAAGAAATTGCCAGTAAGGCTGGATGTACTCAATTACTAACAAGATTGTGCCTTCCAAAAAATGTGCATGTGATTTCCAATCTGAGTTAGTCTTCCATAACTGATGTGGTTTTTTTCCTCATTCTCACTGCCTGCTCAAATTCATGCTACTAAGTAAGATATTTTACAGACATCTACTATACTATAACTATCTTTAATCTACTTTAATCAACAACCCAGAGAGAAATAAGTTAACTTTACCATAAGGCCAGAGTGATATATATTAATTATATTACTCTCCTTAATTATTTATTAATTGGATTCTGTATTAACCATTCCATTAAATTTCTCTAGATCCACATCATGCTTGTAATTTACCTGGATTATCTCATTTACTTCTAAAAAGGTTCTTAAGTTTCTTCAGGTTCTCTGACAGCTGCCCTTGTTTCCCAAAAAATTGAAAAAGTGATTTCCATGTTCCCCATCCAGCTCTGCTGAAATAACTGGATACAAATTACACGGATTTGCAAATATCAAATTAGGAACCTTAGTGTCAACTCATTAATGTCATCCTAAATTACTCTTGATCTGGAAATATTTAATAGTCTCAACTATAGCAAACATCTTTGTCTTCCCAGATACACAACAGGAGTGCTTATTGATCTCTTTTTAATTAACTGCTACAAAAGCCAAGATTTGCCTTAGTAATGAATCACTACCAGAATTCCTGCAGGTTTGGTTCACTCAGGAGAATATCCCTACCCTTTTATTTCTATCAATATTGGCAATAGCATGTTCTCTGTAGCTGTTTTTCTTGGTCAAACTCCTACATTCTCAACCTCTGGCTTATATTCAGGTTTTTTTTTTTTTTTAATGCAATTCCAACTTTAGGTCTGCTCAGTGTTTTAATTAATATGATATTCCTTCTGAAAAAAAGGTGGCAGCTTTTTTCAAACAGTACTGATGAGAAGTATTTTTAATTAGCATTCACAGTTCATTGCACTTTTATATTCTCCTCACAGTGTTATGGTTTCTAACTTTTTTTCCCTTGAAAGCTTACTTTAAGGTTACAATGCAGTGGTTTGGCTTGCAGATAACAGTGTAAACTATCACATTTTCTTGTACAAAAGTTTTTAGGTCTGTGCTCTGTTTTTCACATGCCAAGATGACTTTTTAGTGGATTTGCTTGTGCTACACACTGCATTTTGTGGGAGAAATCTTTGGCCTCTCAGCACTTTGCACCCAGCTCTGTGTCTCCCCTCCATTATCCATCTGTGGTACTCAGGATTTAGTTACTCCTGATACATTAATTTTCACCCCACTCCCCTTTTGTTACATCAGGTGCAATTGTCTTGGTGTTTTAATCTGATTCAGTAGATTTTAGTAGACCCCTACTAGTAAACTACATATTTATATAATCCAGCATTTATTTCATAAACAGTCAGCAAAATGTGTCTCTTGAGCTGTCAGAAACAGTGGAATTTTTTACATAAATTGCCATTTTCCTTCCTTTTTTTTTCCTAAATACCTTAGAATGATGTTAACAACCCAAGAATTAGACTCACCACACCACCTTGCAGTAGCACCACCTGGTGTGTAGCCCAATCTCCCAGTGTCCAAACCAATAAATTACCTCTTTATTTTAGATTTGATTTTTAATTTTATTTATATCGTTAATCACCTATTTATAACGGAAATAAATAGGGGATTAATAATATAACTGAAATAAATAGAATCATTGAATCACAGAATCAGCTGGGTTGGAAGGGACCTCCGAGATCATCAAGTCCAACCCTTGATCCAACCCCACTGTGGTTCCCAGCCCATGGCACTGATGCCACATCCAGTCTCTTAAAAACCTCCAGGGATGGAGAATCCACCACTTCCCTGGGCAGCCCATTCCAATGGCTGAGCACCCTCTCTGGAAAGAATTTCTTCCTAATCT
>NW_021940729.1:687419-698850 GCF_001715985.3 Manacus vitellinus
TGGTAGATGATGGAGAGAGGCTTGGCGAGCTCTTCCACCAGCTCCTCATCACCCTGGGGTGGATCCCCTCTGGTCCCATAGACTTGTGGGGATCCCATCTGGTCCCATAGACTTGTGGGGATCCAAGCAGCTCAGTAGGTCACTGACTGTTTCCTTCTGGATTACAGGGGGGCTGTTCAGATTCTTGTCTCTTTCTACAAGCTCCAGAAGCCAGCTGTCCTCAGGACAACCTGTGTTGCTGTTGAATAATAGGGGATAATTAATATAATAACAAATAATAGAACAAATAAATAGGGGATTAATAATATAACTGAAATAAATAGGGGATTAATAATATAACTAAAATTATATTTTATTTTAGGTCTGTAGCCCAAGCTCCCAGTGTTCTTGTACAAACCAATAAATTACCTCTTTATTTTATGTTGTGTTATTAATTTTATTTATGTTATTAATCACCTGTTTATTCTGTTTATAAATTACCCATTTATTAATGTCAGTGTGAGGTCAGGATGAAGAGTTCATACATCCAGGGTTGTGACAACAGGACTGGGCACCACTCAATCCTTCCCATGTTGGTGAGAGCACTTACTTTGGGGCAGAGTCTCTGTTGGAGCTGTTGAATGTGCAGCAGGTGATGCTGAATTAATGTGGAACAAGATGTGTTTGGCCTCACCCAGCTGTGAGGATCCTTTTTAGGATATTAGGATTTTTGCCAGCCAAACCAGACCACTTCTCACCCTGCTTTCTAGGAAAAAAACCCAAGAAATAACAATCCCATGAAATGCTGTGATTCTAATGAAAAGACTTTTTTTTCTTTTTAAGTGTTTCCAACCATCTCAGTTGCTTGACCCACTTTCTGAGCAACTGCACCCTCTAATGGGGTAAAACAGATTGGCTTTCAGAGCAGCCAATTTATTTTTGTATTGTTTATGTGTTTCTGGTCCTTAGAGGCTTCATACAACAGCCCATTCCTGTGACAGGGAAAGCAGCACACTTTTGCTGAGGGCAGATTACAGGGGAGGTGTGAATATCCAATAAAGGCTTTGTGTGATCCATCTTCACTCTGGGTTAATGGAAAGGAAGTAAACAGTTGTTTATATTCGTGGTGAAATGAGAAAGGAATTTTAATGAAATCATACAAAGGAGAATTTATTTCACTTCTAAGTCCAGAAAAATTATATGGGTGTTATTTTTTGTTTTTCTTACTGTGCAAAGCCATCTCATTTTACCAAAGCTTTGTGGGGAAGTAAAAGTTTGAACCATGAAAAGGAGATGAAGCAGACACTTAAATGTGATTTTGCATCTTGTCAAACAGGTAATTTTCTAATGGACCAATGAAAGCCAACGATGACAAGTTGTGGTCAACAGTCCCTGAATGTGCTGATGGTTCTGCTCTCCTTACTCTTGTCAGCAGGTAACTTTCTCTTTTACTGGTGTGTGCCACAGGGAAAAATAGTTGCAAATTAATATGGACTTCCTTCAAAACAGGATCAGATGGATTGCTAATTAAATAATAAATAAGCCACAGAATGGATTTGTGCAGAAATGTGTCAGCTTTTAGCTTGAGAATGAGTCAAGTGCTCTGATTATTTGTTGCATTTGTTCTTCAGAAGTTATTTATGACATTAAGGGTTTCTGTAACTATGAATGAATATTAGAAAAATAATTAAAAAGCTTCTTAGTCCAAATAGATTTGATCCTACAGGTTTTTAACTTGCAGTTCAGTGTCTTTTATCCTCCATTCTTGAAGCAGTTTTTAATCCAAAGGGATTTTTTTTGTATCACTGCTCTTTTTCCCCTTATACTACATCCCATCCCTGACCACCATACTTAAAACTTTACCAGGCATCATGTGCATTAAAGTATCCTTGTGTTCAGTGAAAATTGTTCCTGCTCTGTCTGTGTAAGGACTTTATTATCAGTTAGCTCAAGCATTTTGTTGCCCACTGCTTGTTTGCAGTGTCCAAGTTGATTCTTGCTAATGATGGTTTGTTATTTAGCTGTAAATGACACAGTCCTTTTGCTGACAGTGTTAGAATATTATCAACCACACTACTTCTCATCTGAAAACATTGTTCTCCTTCAGTCCTTGCAGTGAAAATCCCTTTGTATGGGGCTGCATCCCTAGTTCTGTATCTGCCCTCCTCCTCCTGTGGACTGGGATTGGGCACAGGGGTTGTAGCAGCTTCTTTGTTGTTTGCTAGGCTAAAATAATTTCAAAAATCTGTTTCTGTGGTGCCTGAATGAAGTAAATTACAAAGAACACTTCAATGAAGTGATCAAACGTCACAAAACTTTGCCAGCTGCTCCAGTCTCCTCTGTTGATTTTTAAGTTTTCATACCTTTGCCACTCTTTATAGGGGACTTCTGATAGAGACATCCTGAGATCCCACTTCTCCAGCCCTTTTCCTCAAGGTGATACAAACATTTACCTTTGTTCTATTTACCTGTGTTGAGGTTGAATGGGACACTGTAATAACACCATGTGTGCAAACAGATGTATTCAACCCCTGGTATAATACACCTTTATTCCCTCAAACCCAGACAATAAAGCCAGTGTTGTGATATATTTTTTTCCCCTTGGAAGAAAAGTATTGCCTCTGGGTAATAACGTATTGCATTCAATATGTTTATTTGAAACAAATTACATATAGCTTTTCTTACATAATTTATCTATTAACATTGATAACTATTGGCTTTCTAAATGTGTATCTTCCTGTTGCTCCTTGGCTGTAAGTGTTTTATTATCTGACATCCATTATGAGCATGTAGAGTAGAGGCTTAATTTGAAATCATCACAAGCCTTTCTTGGCAGCCAAACTCTGCTCCTTGGGGAATTTTGCTGCTGGCATCTGTAGGGGTGGGTTTAGGTCATTGCTAACTCACACACGTTTTACAGGAGGAAATTTATTGTCATTTTGCAGCCAGCCAATGGAATTTGGTTGGGGTTTTTTTTTTGCCCAAGACAGATCAGCTTCCATAAAAGAAAACCACTGGCTTTGTGCAGTGAGAATGGCAGGGGTCAAAAAAAGATGCTGCTTAAAAAAGGATGCTGCTCTCACTGGAGTGATATGAACATCATTTTTAACCTGAGCTGAAGTGAAAATCGAATGGCAAGGCTCCATTTGAGTTCCCCACATGAACAGACTGTAAATCCAAGTGTTTGGTATCCCAAGATTCACACTGAAATCTGTAGGAATGGCTGAAAACCCCACTTAGCAATTAGAAGCATAACTTTCACTGGCTCCACGAGTGGAACAGAAGTAAGGGCACAAGTGATAGAAAAGCCCCCTGAACAATGTTAGTACTTAGTCATTTAGTGCACTGAAACACATTTGTGAAATCAGGGATGACAGCAAGGCTTACAGGAACAAGCCAAAGACTGACAGGTTATTTTTATTTTGAAGTTGGAAATGAATGTCCACCCAGCAAATTAACATGTGGTAAAATGCACACACAGGAATATTTCTGTGGATCCAAGTGGAAAGCTGAGGAAGACCAGCCCTTCTCAAAGTCTCAGGGCTTGAAGAATTTAGTGGCTAAATTTAAAATGTGATCAGTGTTGCCCAGATGTGTAACTGTGAACAGAGAGGGAAGCAGCAGTTTGTTGTATTCTGGCTGTGTACCTTTAAGGCAGAGCAGATAAATCTTAAGATGAGCTTAAATCTTTGAAGCATGACAGACTATCCTCTGGAAATCAGTAGGAACAGAGATAGGAGCATCCATATCAGTTACCTGTTCAATAATAGTTCTTAAAAACAGTATTTGCACAGGAGAACTCCAGAAACAGACAATTTAAGAGCCTTTCAGGTACAATACTTTTAGCTGAAGTATTTTATAGAAATAAGGTTCTTTAATCCTCAGGATTTAAGCAAAGTTATTTTCAGGAAAAATACTTAAAAAAAAAAATCACACGTTGTTTATTGGCTTTCTGATTCACAGAGAAGCAAAGACAGCAGGTGAACTTACACAGATTAAAACTTGATAAAGTTCTTTCAGTGTGCACCAGGTACTTGCTGATGCTGCTGTGGGGTTTTTTCTTACTCATTTGCTAAATGACCCATGAGTTTTCTCACTTTCTGATTCCCTCACAGGGAGAGGGGGAGTGACAAGCAGCTGCCTACCAGGGTTAATCCACCACACACCGACTCCTGAGTTCAGAATGTAATTTAATCATCACATTACGCTCTTATTTGTGCATTTATTTTAATCACTGACACACATTTTACTATTTAAGGATGTGCCTAGGACTGCATCTTATTACAGACACCCCTCCTCCTGTGACCTGACGTTATCTTAATTCTCCCTTCAGTCTGTAATCACACTTCCCTCAGTTTTTATTCCCAGGGAAGTTTGGTTTCCTTTTTAAATGGGCAAAGGAACCATTCAGGGATCAGGGGACACTTCCACACTGTGCTCTTAAGTAAAACACTTTGCAGTGAAGAGCAAGCAAAACTTCTGAGTGGTAAAACCCAGTGACAGGACCAGAGGCCAATTTCACCTGGAACACAACATTTTCCCAGGCAGGGCAAAATATGTAATTGCTTTTCTCAACATCTGTGTTCCTTTAGAAACAGCACTGTCAGTTCCTGACTGAATTAATCTACAAACTGTTTCTTCTTTTGTTGAATGATGCCAGGTATGTGTGCACACACACACATATATATATATAAATATTAAATGCTTAAAGGGGATGCTTTTTGACTCAGATGGCACTACAAGTTACCTTGTTTCAGTTTAGCTTTTTGTTCTAGGCTCCCCCCCCTATACACAGAAATAAAAAAGTCATCTCCAGTGTCACAATCCTTAAAATGTATCTTGAAATTAATATATTTTATGAATTTGAGAAACAGAAGCATTAGGAATTTTTTAAAGCAATATAGGAAGAAATGAGGATTAGGCAGATAAGATGCAATTACAGATCAACAGGGACTGTGGGATACAGCACAGTTAAGCTAAATCCATGCAAGTCATTATCTGTAACCTCTTGTGCTGGTAAAACTGATGGATAAATCATACCCCAAATTACAAGGGTTAATTCTGTCAGTGTGAAGTGAATATCCTTTGCTAATTGGTGTGACCTTATGAGCTGCACTGCCCCCAGCACGGCTGGGACTCTGCTCTCTACTCAGGGTAAAAGCATTTCACTGCTAAGAGACTTCCACATTTCCTCAGAGTTTAACCCTTTGGGGTGTGTATATGGTAAATGTGCTATAAATGATGATATAAGGCCTAATGACACAGATTGTGAATGAGTTAAAATGTTGGCATAACGTGGAACCAAATATTGTCTCTTGAAAGATTCTTCACATCAACCAGGAGGTCTCATGTGGTTGCTTATGGAACTACATTTTGGAAAAGAAATGTATGGAGAGGTTTTTCCCCCCCATCAGTAAAAGCGATGGTGAAATCAGTGTGACACACTGCTGCAAAAAAAGTGTTCTCAGAGCTGTAATAAACTCTTTAATTGAGAACTTATTAAAGGAGAAATGTAAGAACTCTCAGGAACACCTATGAAGGTATTATTAGTAGTATTTTACAGGTATTATAGTATTTTAAAGGTACTATTATTACTTCTGTCTATTTGCAAATTGAGAGTTGTTCAGATTTGTTATGCTGTTTCTAATTACTGTTTCTGACAGACTAATCCTTATCAAAGAACGACCTTTACAATAGAGAAGATGCTTTCTGTCAGGACTGGTGACTGTAAACCAAGTGCCAGCAAACTTGTATTGCAGTTTCTATATAGACCTTTTTGTTTTTATTAAGTCATCCCAGGAGAATCAGACATGGACATCATGGAGTGTTATGGATACCCCTATATTTAGAACAGCAAAATGAAAATGTTTCCCTAAATATTTTTGTGCCTCTAAGCACAGAGGGCACTTCTCCTCTTCCCTTAAACAATAAGATTCAAAATACAAGAGCCTAAATATTGTGGTCTTTACTAAATGTTATGTACTAAATGTTACGATGCTGAAAGCTCTGAGGTATTAATGTTTTTCAGAAATCAAACCCCAGCTGTTTAAGCCTGAAAAACTGTTATTGATAGCACACAGCTGACACGAGTGACTCACAGAGCTGATGTTGTTCTTGGTTTTCCAGTGTTGTCTGCACATTTTCGGGTCTGCGAGCCCTACACGGACTACAAAGGTCGCTACCACTTTGGGTTCCACTGCCCCCGGCTCTCTGACAATAAATCCTACATCTTCTGCTGTCACCATAACAACACAGTGTTTAAATACTGCTGCAATGAGACAGAATTCCAAACTGTCATGCAGATGAACTTAACGGGGAGTGCAGATGGATACATGCACAAGTAAGTACATGAGTTTTACAGTTCTCCTCACCAAACTGGTCCTGGTCTAATCACGTGGTCTCAGGTGCATTTAATGATGGGAGCAGTCAGAGTAATTGAATTTACAGAAAAACATTACTAAGAGGTTTTTGCTTCCTTGAAAGAAAGGATATTTCAGCTTTGCCTGCCTTGCTTTGACGTGGGCTGTAAACATTGCAAGGAGAGCATATATGTAAAAGTTGCATATAAATGCAACAGATATAATGTTACATCTAAAACTTACCAAAGTCTCTTCCCTGACCCTAATTTGATCTGAACTATGTTTAAATGTACATCAGTAAAAATAAACCCCAAAGCTGTTCGTAGGGGAGAGAGAGGGAGTGAGTTGACATTTTCCATATCAGCCCAAGTGCACTATTTTGAATCTGTGATGTTTTGAGTATAAATCCCTTGTAACAAATGGCTGACCTTGGGGAACAGAATGTATTTGCTTATATACCAGCGTTGTGTGGTCTCCCTGCCTGTTACCTGGGATACTTCCATGTGCTGCTGGGGGCTGTCCTCCAAGATAAATGTCAGCACTCTTCTTTCCTGAAGAACTGGTAAGTAGAAGGTAGATTTTTGGTACTGATTAGGTATTTACAGGGACAAAACCTTCACTTGTAGTCTGTTCCCTGTTTGGTATTTGACATTCAGGCCAAGCTAATCTGCTGTGATTTCTTTTGGTGCAGAGGGCAGCTGTGATGTGGGGTAAACCCCCAGGTTAAATTCTCCTTTATCTGCTTTTCCCCTGCCATTTTACTCTGGTGTTCAGCTCCTCCAGGGCAAGGAAGGGGCAGATTAAAGACAACTGGAATGCCAGGCTGGGGATTTTTTGTTTACAACAGGGATTTTGGTGTTTTGCAGTGCAAAAGTCAGTCTGTGCATTGTCATTCCTTCCTGTGGAAGCAGGTGCAGGGCTCCTGGGAGACTGTGGTGTTGGAATACTGATGTAACAACAGGAGTTGTAGCTCCCTGTGTGCAGATCAGCCCAGTTTGGAGTCAGCAAACCATTATCATCCTTAGAAACCACGTAGTGGCAGACAGAGCCAAAACCTGCTGCATGCTCAGGGTGATAAAAAGAGCCTCAATCATCTCAGAGCTCGGGGTGTTACTGCCCAAGTGCAGCCCAGGCAAGTGGAAAGGCAGTACTTCAGGCTTTTCCCAATATCCCAGCAGCTACTCATGGGCAGAGCTTACTAAGGTAAGGCTCTTCTGCTCTGCCTTCCACCAGCAACCTGTAGTGTGGAGGGCATAGTGTTTTATATTAGTTTTCATTTAGATTTTTAAAAAAAACCACACAAAAAAACCCCCCAACTCATCTTACTCAGTTGAGATGGAGAAAGGTACCTCTGTATTATTTTTTTTTTTTAAGATTCATGGTTGAGAACCACCTGCAGAATATTTACCCTAAAAGTCTTCAGTCCAGAGTTTCCTGGGGACTTTTAGCTCCGTGTGATCTTTCACAGAGGCAGGTGAAATCATGTTAAATGTGATAAAAAGCTTCTGGAGATGTAGCTTAGACAAGTGCAGGAGTGAAACCAGTATTGCCCTTGTGTAAATCCCTGAAACCTCATTTTTGATGAATCTGTCAGGACCAGGAAAATGAAGAGCTGCTTCTTCCTACGTGAAACTTCACCACTGTAGTGAGACCCTGAGCTCAGTGGCATGGGTAGAAAACTTCCTGGTAGTTTTAGGAGGAGCAGAAAGGAGTGAATCCTACAGGCCTGCATTAAAAACACTGCAAGAAGCTTCTTACTTAACACACTGACTTTATTTAACAAGTGCAATAACTAAACTTTATTTGGATTCTAATACATCCAGGGTTCGGTTTACAGTGACAAAGTCAGCTCTTGTTTAGACCTAATTTCACACACCACTGAAAAAAAATCCTGATGAAACCTATTGTAGTGTAGCAGGGGAGAATTATTTGGGATATGGGAATAGCACTGAACTGAAAAAAAAAAAAGGATTATAGTTTGCAGGGAAGAGTGATTCAATATTATTGCTTGGTTTATTTCAATATTATTATTTGGTTTATTTTTCCCCTTAGCCATTCTTGTGATCATCAAAACAAATTTCTTGTTTTATAATACAGTTGAGGGAAGAAATTAGTGAAGTGACTTGTCATGGCACAGCTGCAAAGATATGTTTGTCTTCTGCAGTCACACAATACAACTAAAGCCACATTTATTTACAGTTTCCCATTACTATAACAAAAGATTTCTGTATTTTCTAAGTCTTTGCCATCATGCAGATTAATCTGTTTATAATACTTTTAATGTGAACAATTCTCTCAGCATTAAATACAGAAATACACATGATGTCTAACAGACAAGAAAAGTTCTGTGATGCCTTAAAACTGTCTAAGGAGTTGTTTAACTGTTCTTAAAAACATATTCATAATGTTTTTCATAATCTCTCAGATTTTCTATCATGGATGTTTTGGTGGATTCTCAGTAGTACTACTATTCTAGGGGTCCTTAATCTGATACTGGAACTGTGTTATGGAAGTATGTAATGTAGCCATGGTTTTCCCTTATCTTTTAGTCCAGAATAAAAAGGGGGGAAAAAATCCCATTTAAAGTGTACATGCAAAACCCACCCTGGTTTCCTCAATGCTAGAAGTACAAAGGTGTTTGGTAAGATATAAACTTGGATTTCTTTGGGGCAACACTCACTGTTACTACTGGGAGCAACAGCCTCATTTAAGGGGAACAGGGAAAGGAACCCTTTCCATGCCCATCTGCCCACATTTAAATTCTGCAGCTGTAGAATTCAGCTCACAGTTGTTTTGATTTGTTGGTTTGGTTTTCAAACCTGAGTTCCCACGTGAATTATTCTCTGCTAACGTGCTGCACATAAAACCCAAGAAAATCTACTAAAAAGACAGAGCCTGGTCATAACCAGCTCGTCATCTGCCTCAAAAAGTGAATTATTAGATGGAAGGAATCATATAGCTAAAAATAGTAATAAAAGGACCTGTGTTTTTATTTGTGTGTAGGGATTTTAGAGAACTCTATGCAGGATTCTGTAAATGGAATAGGAGGAGAGGGATGGCAAAAGTATTTCTTGTTCTCAGAGAGCCCAGTTCAAGGCTCCCTGAAGTCAGAGCAGATCTTTCCATTTGCACAAGTGGGCTCTGTATCGAGGTTAGTCCATGGATATTCTGTATATCATCTTATTTCTAGAAAAGGTGACTTAAAATAATGAGCCCCTAAGCTTTTCTGATGGGTCCACAAATTACCCTGTTTTTTTCTCTTCTGTGTATCTGGTCTTACTGTTATTCTCAATAAGGTTGTTTATTTTCTAATTAAGACATCTTCATTTGCAGGACAGTTTCAGTTTTTACTATAATTAGTAGCCATCAGCAAAATTAACATTTTCTACGTGTTAATGGTTTGAGAAACAGAAAAAACATCAAGGAATGGAATTTCCCTCTGTGTACTTAAACCTACTACATACTATTTTTGCCTGTGATTTTTCACAAGGCCCTTTTGATAGTGCTGTTGTCCCACTGTCTGTTATTTAAAATAAAGCAGCCTTTCATTTTTGGGCTTGTGAGAAACAGATGTTATTTAGGAGGAGCAGATGAATATGATTAATGAATTGTCACTTTAAATCAGAACACTCAAAATACCTCTGACTTCTCACTAATCAAAATTTTGATGATTGAAATTAAATACCTAAAACACACCAAAAAAATCATTTTGAGTTAAGAAATGTTCCTGCCTCTCAAATTGTTGCCAAGAAAAAAAAACAAAACAAAAGTTTTCTAGTATTTCCATTCTTACTATGGATCAAATGCAGTTGAGGCAAAGACTTTGGAGTTAAGGGTTTTCAGAAGCTTTATATTTTGTCTCCTTCCAATCCTCCTGGAAATTTACTGCCTTTTTTAAAATTCTTATATTTTAATGCTTTATTTTTTTTTTTTAATTTTTTTTTAATTCTAGTCTTGTATGGTCCTAAAGTTAGACAGGAAGGGATCCATTAACAGCTCCTTCCTCTTGTTACTTACATTCCATTTGCTATGGAACTTTATTTAAAGGTGTTACATCTGTGTGGTGGAAAAATCATTCCCTGGAGGGAAGAATCAACCTCCTTAAGTGCTGACAGACACAGAAATTAAAATTCTGATTTCTTACCTGATTTCTCATTTCAAATCCTGATTTTTTTCAATTTTTTTTTTAAAGCATACAATGAAAGTCACTGAAATGGAAGTGAAAGTTTTTAAAGCAGAGGCTTGAAATGTTTTGATCCAAAAAGTCTGGGGACATGTTTTTTAAAATGTCAAAATCTCTCTCTGGCTTGCATCTATAATATCCTCAGCCTTTTTTCCTCTTGTGTTTTGATCAATGTTCTGATAAAATACATTTCCCTCGGAGTTTCTCTGAGTAGGGAGAAGTTTCTCTTTATTCATGTGAGTTCAGGTCCATGGAGATTGTGGGGTGTCCACCTGTTACTCTGATATAATTTGTCTCTAAGGCTGTCCTCCTAAGGGCATTTTTTACTGATGTCCCTTCAGGTTCCTCTTGTTTTACAGTCTCTGGTACAGGTACTTCCACATTAGCTCATGGGTCTCAATTAGCCTTTTTTTGCTTTATACTTTGTACTTTTTTTTTTAATCAAGCTCATTCTTACCCAGATTTTCCCTCCTCTCTTCTGACCTCATCCTCCCCACACACAGTTTCCAGTCCAAACTGCATTTACACCTGACAGTCACTTTTCTTTTAATAATACTCCATCTCCAGCACAGCTTTAGCAATTCTTCCCCTTTTTGATCTCCAAATTCTTGACCCCTCATACCTTTTCCTCCTGTTTCCCCCCCCTTTCTCTTAATATCTTTAATCACCTGTCAGAGCTTTACAGCTCCATGTCAGCAGCTGATCATTTTCATGGCCTTTATCTAAAAATACACTTTATATATTTCAGTGTAGTACATATTTTCCTATGAAATGAAGTGTGTAATGTGATCTCATCAATGTTCTCCAGCCCTAAATTTATTACCAGGAAACTGAGGGTCTTTAGCAGCCCCTCTGGAAATCCTACACTTCTACTGTTATCTTCTTTATCCAGTAGTAATTATTATTATAC
>NW_021940729.1:700255-704067 GCF_001715985.3 Manacus vitellinus
ACTATGTAATATATTACTATTATGTCATATAGCTGTAGAATAATATACTAATATATATCATTTTATCTATTCTGTTATGTAATTAATGGTATATATTGTATAATTAACAAAAGAAGCCCCTTGATAAAGCCCCCCAGTGACCATTCCAGAGAGAGAACTCCTTTTGTTGTCCCGTTTCTTCTCTCGCAGCAACTACAGCGCCCTGCTGGGAGTGTGGATCTATGGCTTTTTTGTGGTGATCCTGCTCATCCTGGACCTTTTGTATTACTCCTCCCTGAACTATGACATTTGCAAGCTGTACCTGGCACGCTGGGGGATCCAGGGCAAGTGGATGAGCCAGGGACAGAGCCGATGGATCAGCCCCGCTCAGGACCCCAGCCAGGCTCAGGCACAGCCCCCGCCACAGACTCAGCCCCAGCCAGCACAGACAGTTCACACTCTAAAAGGAGATGCTTTAAGCCCACCCCTGATGTCTTTTCAGAGTTCATCTGCCTGGTGAGTAACTCGAGACCATTGATGTATGTTCTCTTGACTCTGCTGGTTTGCAATGTGAATAATCACCTGGTTTTTGGAAGGGTCTGCACATTCAGGCTGAACAGCACCATTGCTAGCACATAATTCTTGATATCATGAACTGTCTTACAGAGTTACTACTTAGGAGTAATGCCTTACTCTGGAATATATTAAGACAGTGCTAAACAGTTTTACTACTGTCATACAAATCTTTGTTCTGCATCAACCATTATAAAATTAGTTCTAATCTGGTCTCAAAGACTAATTGCTGTGCGTATCTGTTGGTCTGGTTTGAAAAGACTATGTGTATCTGTTGGTCTGGTTTTAAAAGACTGTATAAATAGCAACACTGAAAGAGCTTCAGTGTGAGATGTCACAAATCCTCTCTGTTTGTGGTGTGAGATATGGAAACAACATAAAAAACGGGTTAGTCTTTTTTACATGCACAGCCAAAAAAACCATAGCTTGGTCTCATTTGACAGTGACACAAGTAGGCTACTGTGGAGTTAAATTCTGCAAAGCCAAAACAAAATCTCCAAAAAAACCCCAAACAACCCACATCAAATGGGAGACAGATCCTATGGGAGCAAGCAGAACTGGAAGTATAAATAGAAGAAACTAAACGCTATCTAGCCATGGGACAAAATGATACTAAATTATTTTGGACTGTTTTTTTTTTAACCAAAGAAAACAAAAGCAAAGGGAAAGAGCTGAATAAAACATTTCTCTGAATAAGGTATCCAGAATGGCAGGGATTGTTTATTTCTTGGCAAGAAAGCATAAAGATGTGGAAGGACGCAGAGAGAGAGTACAGAGTCACCAGTGTAGTTTAGAAGTGTTCCAGAAGGCTGAGTGCTGACTTTTGGCAAAATAAAATGATCTGAGAATGAGGAGGGTGAAGAAGATGACTCCTGAAGCTGTAGAACATGTGAAGCCCCAGCACTGATCTCGGTGTGAAACCTTTGGGTGTCACTGTGTTGCAGGTGGGATGGTGACAGCAAAAGTCCTTTTATTTCGTAATTCCCCCTTAATTTTAAGTAAGTCTGGAGCAAATAGAGTTGAAGGTTTGTTGCCATTAGGGATAGTTTGACAAAGATCAGTGAAAGAGGAGGTTGTTTGGCATCACAGCCAGTATTGGATGTATCCAGGTCAGGCTTAAGGACCATTCCAGTAGGCCTTGTCCAAACAGAAGAGTCTAAGGCTGCTACTTAAGAGACAATCACTTGTGCTTAGTTGTAAGCACTATTCTTTTCACTCCTTTTTTCCTCTTCTTTCCTTTTTTCTTCTTCTGATTCTTCCAGCTTTTTTTTTTTTTGCACATTGATTTCTGAGTCTTCAGTTAAAATTGCCATGTAGATTAAAAACATCTGTAGCACAGTAATTGTATTTTAGCTTAATACTTGTGTGTATATATATATACAAAAATGACTACATATATACATGAAAACTATTATTCTGGTTATACCACTTAGTAATTCTGCCATACCATTATAAATTGTAGCTATCCAATAATTCTTGAAGGATTCCTGGTCACATTTTATTGCTGATTTCCCTTGTTCTGTTTCTCTGCTTTTCTTGAAGCGTTAAGAGGGCAATGTATGTTAGGATCAGGTGAGCACATCCCACATGCTCCTTTTCCTGTGTTTGCAATCCTGTGTGATTGATAAGTCACTCCAGTAACCCTCACCTCTTTCCCAGTGAACTGTTTGTCTCTGCTCCCCCCAGTTCCCATAAAATTGTTCCTTTTCTTTTTCCCTAATCCTTTCGTCGCTCGATGGAAGAAAGAAGTAGATGCTTCCCTAGCAAAAC
The DNA here is from genome assembly GCF_001715985.3 of Manacus vitellinus. Classification (NCBI taxonomy): domain Eukaryota; kingdom Metazoa; phylum Chordata; class Aves; order Passeriformes; family Pipridae; genus Manacus; species Manacus vitellinus. The sequence continues at coordinate 702,578 of NW_021940729.1, forward strand.
CCTATAAATCCCTTTTATTTCAGCATGTAAAACACTACAAAAGGTGCCATATTTTCAAACTGATAACCTGCAACTTTCGAGACTCAAGGAAGTGCAGAGATGATTCAGTGTGAGTTGGATACATAAAAAAATAGCAATAGGCACTGGTGATCACAGGCAAGATGTTTAGCATGCAAAGGAGGTTTTTGAGTAAACAGCTCCCTCAGAAAATGACAGATTTGTGTACTACACCAATTGCTAACACGGTGGGGAGTGGGTTGCCTGGCTATTTATTCCTCTGTTAGATAATCTGCAGGTTATAGCCATGAAAATATGGTAATTTTGCCCTACAGAAATGAAGCTCGGTTTCAGAGTCTGGTTTTCTCAGTCTGTATTTGATGAACAACCCCAGGACTGTCTGCTCAAAATCTAATTGTACTATCAGTGAAGAAGTGCAATGGACTTACTGGATTTATTTTCCATGACTGGATTTAAAATTACAGAGTCTAGTAATTTTTTTTTCCTTTTTCATTTTGCACCTGAATTTCCATTTTTCCAGATCGTGACACCTGCTCTGGTAACAGCAGGTTTCCAGGCTCAAATAATCCACTTTGCAGTTTGTGTTGCCATTTTTAACGTGTCCCAAAACTAGAGAAAAATAAACATTTTCCTTTAGCACTTCACAAACATACCATGTGTAACATAGGGGTGATATAAGAACAGTTCCTGTTTACAGGCGAGCATTTTGAAAATAGAAAATTAATCCTGGGGGATGTGAATGGATCCCAGGGCGTAAAAACTTAAATACTGTTTAAAAACCTCTTTCCGAAGCAGTTTGCAGGTTTTCACGATGACAGATGTTGTGGAAGTTGGTAACTTCCTGTGCTACATTTATCCAAGCACAGTTAAAAATATGCCCATTCTGGAGGACACATTCCAGGATAATTCTTGCACAGCAAGAATCTCAACCACACTGAAGACTTTGAGCATCCTTAGAGAACTGACAGAGTAAGAAACTGCCCCAGGAAGGATGTCAGGATTAACCTGCAGCTTGTAAAGCAGTTGGGGATCTTCCTGGATTAACAAAATAAATACATAAATTACGTAAGTAAGTGGCTTTTAGTTTATGATTTCTCTTCTTGTCTTCATTTAAATGCCATGAATTGGCAGTGAAACTGAAACAGGTGTGTCAGAGAGGAAAAATCAAGCAAGTAATGGTATGTAGTGGGTAGAACCAGCCCCAAGGTGTTTGAATGTTTTGTCATAGCAGATCACTTCATTATTTACTTGAGACAAAGAGGACCACGTACAGGCACAATATTGTTATAAATGAAGAAGTCTGGAGTCTGTTATACCTTCTGCTGGCTGCTCTGCAGTGCTGGGCAAGGAGAGGAAGGAAAACCATTGATCTCAGGAACACCCAGCCCCGTTTGGAATCCTGTAACTTCCCCCTGTAGCGTGGATTTTGCAGCCCCACTAATGTTATTTCTTCTTCAGCATGAAAACCATCT
>NW_021940729.1:705002-710403 GCF_001715985.3 Manacus vitellinus
AACTGCTATACATTAAACAGGAATAAGATGGCAGTGTTTTAAAGATGCAAAATTTGCATCATAGGGCAAAGCATAGTTTTTATTTACAGCCCTTACCTGGATTTTTATATTAGACTGAATATGGCAAACCAGAGCACCAGTAGTTGTTTGGGGGTTTTTTAAAAGTTGAAAATAAATAAAATGGAATACTTACATAGTAGTTTTAGGAAAGAACTGTCTGGGAATTAATATCATGTGGAGAATGTGTCTGGTAACAGAGATTAGGTGTGTCAGGAAATATCTACCATTACCTGTGTGCCTCCATTCCCTTCAGAATATATTGGGTTGGAATAACAGCTGTTGTTGAATATATATTTTCTTCTAAATATTTTCATCTCTTTGCTAGGAACTGCATACCTGTAAAAACAGAAATTAGTTATTATCACTGTGTTCAGCACAAATCCAAAACACAGCCCCACAGAAGCCCCTGTGAAGAAAATTAACCTTACACCAACTAAAATCAGGGCAAGAAACCAACAGGACAAATTGACTGTGGGCTTGGAACCAACCACCTCAAGCTCTGAGTCTTGTTGGTTTGCCCCAGTGATGTAGCATTCAAATAAACTGGGAGATTTTGAATTATTTAAATGCAGATGATAAAAATAAACCAAAGATACATAAGTTACTTGCTTTCCTTCTCCCTTGCATTTAGAAATTCACTATTAGCATGGGAAGTTAAGGCAATGTGCAAGATTTCCATTCAATCTGAATATAGACAACCTTTGTTTCTATTGTTATACACTGCATCTTTTGTCAATACACATGTTGATTTCATGCCTTATTCTCCTTTTCTTTTGGTTTATAGGCCCCATATTGCAACATCATCTATTTCTCTACGTTCCTAATTTCAGATCCACCGGATGTGGGCTGTTGGATAATTCCCTATTTTAGCTGTTTCTGAGCCTTTCCATTGAATTGGGACTGTCACACTCAGGGAAGTCTTTAAATGGATTGTACAGTTGAAGGGATTTAGCTTAAATATGGTAATGAATTATCAGAAAGCAGTAATTAAGACAAAAGTGAGGAGTTAAAAGGTTGTCTGAAGGCTAAAACAGCTCTGCCCACTGGGGACTGAAAGCCAGCAGAATTACTGGAGAGCAGTTCCTGAACTGAACAACTTCCATATTTAAATTTCCTCAGGCATTTTGAGCAGAGTTTTTTTTCTGCAGCAAGATCATTTGCCTCATCTACATCATCCAAACCCAGAATAAAACCACCGAAGTCGCAGAAAATGGGTGTGAAATCAGAAGGCTCCAATTAAACCCACAATTTCTCTGCACAGTGTCACAACAGCAGCACACCCAGGAACGAGTGTGACAGCCTGAGCTTTAGCAACCAGTTCCATCTTCTCTGTCACAACATTTTAAAAGACTCTGCAGGTGTTTGGGTGGTTACAAAAGTCTTGCCTCTCACGTCCTCTGAGGTGCCAGATGCTCCACAGTGGTTGTAACAGCACGTGCATGTGTTTTACACCTCCTAAGTATGCACTGAAAAATAAAATAAGCTCACAGCCACTCCTGATTTAGATATCTGGCTACAAATATAACTGAAAATGAGCATAATTGTGTCTGACATGCTTTTAGCTGGGTCTAGAGTAGCAAAGGTATAAGGCAGTGAGTAGCTCCCAAACCTTGTATTAAATTACAGTCTCAGCTTTAAGTGGCAGGGACCAAAGGTTTTTATTGCATGGATGAAATTCAACTAATTGCTTCTAGTTTTTCAGAGACTAAATAAGGCAGGTGGACAAGCACGTGACAGGGAGAGTAAACAGCACCAGCCAAAGATATTGCCAGTGGGAATGAAAATAAAAGGGGAGGTGTTCAGGAGCTGGAGTTCAGGATCTAAACAGGCATAACTGCATTTATGCAAAGTGGCAAGAGTTTGCATAAATGCAGCAGCAGTTAGTTTCTAAGAAACAATTTGTTTCTAAGGAACAAATAAAGGAAAGGACATTTTCAAAAAAGAAAAAGGACAAAAAAAAAGGGAAAAAAAAGGCAAAAAAAAGAGAAAATGATGGACAGAAAACTGTCCATCTTCAGTAGTGTACGGCCCAGAGAACTACTAAAAATACCTTCAAAACAACTATCTATGTACACTTGGTGCTTTTAACTGAAGTGAGGATGAAGAAGAAGAAAAAAAACAACAAGAGAAGAGTCTCTGACATAAAATCCCATTGCTTTCAGCTTGGAAAATCAACTCCCAACCAATATTTTGGATGTCAAGAAACAAATAAACCCCTAACTCAAGGAGGAACAAGGAGGTAATAAAGCTGACCATTTACAGACACATTTGTTATTCTCATAGGAATCATTAAACAAAAAGCCACATGTAATAAATAATCCTTTTTGAGTATGCTAAGATTTCCACATGAAATAATGGCATACTATGGGATAGTAAAGAAATTCAGTGATGAAATCATCCTAAGCTTCTGTGCTAATGCTGAATACATGACTGTAAATGGTAAGGATGGCAGACAATTATTTTCAGTGACAGCTGAGGTCAGGAATCCACCACATCATTGCTTTCATTGTCACTGTCCCCTGGTTAGATCATGGCAAAACAATCCCAGCAAAAAATCAGTCACTTCATCAGAAAAGTGCTAAAACGTGTTTGTATGACCTCACTTTTATAATGATGTTTCACTGAACAGTTCAAGAAAAGGCCAGGAATCAGGCACAGTCAGTTTTTCATCATTAGCAAGAAATCAGATACAGGGCTGCTTGAGCCTCTGAAGCAAAATAGATCAAGAAGCATCCAAATTTGAGTCATTTTACTCTTCATTAAATCATGAGAGAACACTGATGCCAGTCAGCAAACAATTTCCAGGAACTTAAAAAGGATTTGGGGAAATTATGTGATCAACACTGTCATAAATACATGTGCACACACATCTGCAGTTCACTTCAGGAAAAAAAAACACACCTCTGAAAACACTTTGAAATCCACTATAAAAAATTTCTTGGAAATTGGAAATGCTTAAACCAGCCTAAGGCATTAAATGGCAGGAATGTGACATTTCATTCAAACACAATTAGAAGTGCTGCTAATTTTAGTCCCAGCCAGGTGAGAATGTGATCCCAAAGTGGGACACGTTACTTTAAACAAGAGAGAAACGAGTTTAATCAGCACAAAACTGTGGAGTCCCCACAGAGCAGCAGCAAAGGAGTAGTTGGTAGGAGGTTGGCACACCTCAGAGTATACAAGAGGGTAAAAAAGAGCTGTAAAAAGTGGTTATGTGTGAAATAAATTTAAGTTATCTCACTTCCCAGTAGGTTTACAGTAAGAGTTAAAAAGCAGTGATGGAAAGGTGTTTGCATTTGGTCACCTGGCAGAAAAATGACTGTTGGGCTCAAATCTGAAAGGGAAAAAGGTCCACTAGAAGGACACCTGCTTAATTTGCATTTTAAGACATTTTAAAGGAAATTACAGGACAGTTGACTCCATATTTTTTTTAATGTTCACTGAAGCTTCTCAGAGCACAACAAAAACAGGCATCCTAATTAAAAAAGAGCCCCATTGTTTGCATGAACAACTACATGTGGCTGCATTTCTGTGGATGTGTTAAAAATACTGCTTAATTGTGATGCTACTGAAGAAAAAAAATAAGCTTGGTTCACTTGTTGAGGTTGACTTGCCCTGGGAATACGTAAAGCAAAACTAAAAATACCTGAAGCAGCCCAACAACCAGACTTGGCTGTGAGGGACATGTTGTGAAAAAGTTAGAGACAAGTGAAATAATAAGGAAAAAACACCTTGTTAAGCATTAGAGGTAGAGAAAAGAGTAATTCAAATCTTCCCTAGTGTTTGTTACACTAATAAATTTAACCTGTGAGGGCAATCACTGCCTCAGTTTTGTTTCTTCCTTTATTCTAGTTAAATAAATGCAGAAATAAAATAAATAAAGAGCAGAATTAGTAAAAATTATCCAGGGGATTGTCTGACATTTCCTTATCTTTCTTAGGGGCAGTTCTCATGACTGCTGGCCATAGCTGGAGTTAGAGCTGCTCCTGTGTACTATAAAAGTCCATGAATCCCTAGTATTCCTTATTATATCCTTAGCCTGTGCTGTATTTATCCCCACAGTGCCAAACTACTCAAGTGTTGGTGCTTCCATTTGACAGATGAGACAGAAAAGCTGATCTGGTTCCTGAGGGGCCACACTGAAAGTATTTGACAATACTTCCATTATTGTAATTTGTGTAAAAAAAAAAATTTAAATTCTGCAATACTTTTGTAATAAGAGCAAGATTCTTCTAGTTGGCCCTTAGCTGACATACTGTGAGGGGGCTGCAGGGAAGCACATGAGGAAATTTGAAATATCCAGTAATACAATACTCACCATCAGTTCCCTACACAATATGATGGATAATAACCAAGCTAATGGAATTCTGGACTATATAGAGAGGAGGTGCCAATTAGAAGTAGGGAGCTGTTATCTCACTAGCAGTGAGATTGCTGGGGGGAAACAGCACCTGCACTAGGGCCTGGAGCAGGAAAAATTGTAATACCAGATGGGAAAGCATTCAGAAAGAGCTGCAGAGCTTATCTGACTTCTGTCAAACTGTAAGAAGTTTAAGAAGCTCAAGGCTAAAAGAACATTAAAAGGCAATTTGAACTCAGCCTGTAAATCCTTCATGGTGAGCAGATGTTGGATGATAGAGGACTGCAGCAAACAAAGACAGAAAAATACCCAGTACCTGCAAGATCTATTTATACAAATCTTGACTGTTGATAAAGAGCAGGATTAACCTCAGCTGGGCCATTTAAAAGTCTTACATCTACAGTTATTTAAGCACCCTCACCAGCACATTGAAAGAGGCATTTTTCAGAAGGCTGTTCATTCCACCTTCTCTCAATGGATGGAATTGCTTGGAAGCTTATCTTGATTAATTTTTTGACATCATGCTGGAAGATTAGTTTGTAAAAGTCACTAACATTTAACCAGATGAAGTTTGCCAGTGGGATTCATCTCACCTAAGTGTGCATTTCTTTCAAAGTTGGCAAGTCACCGAGGAAATGTCTTGAGGTGCAACAAAACAGCCATTATTTGTGATTTTGAAAACTTGCAAGGGAGCTTGTGGAATATGAGCAACAGTGGGAAGAATGGGAAGCTAGATCCTGCACAGAAGGCCACAGTGAGGACCCTAAGGAGAATGGTTCTTTAAAATCTGATTTATGTGGGGAATGTGTGAGGCTGCAGTCCCAGAAGAGTCACTCACACCAAAATCAGTTTTCATGGAATCATTATGTTGGAAAAGACCCTTAAGGTCATTGAGTCCAGTCGTTCCCCCAGCCCTGCCAAGGCCACCACTAACCCATGTCCCCAAGTGCCACATCCACATGGCTTTTAAATCCCTCCAGG